>NW_027195438.1:87500-115000 GCF_038502225.1 Cherax quadricarinatus | reverse complement strand
TGGTCAAATGTTTGTTAGTGGGATAAATTGTAAAGGACCTGCCTAGTATGGGCCAACAGGCCTGCTGCAGTGTTCCTCCTTTCTTATGTTCTTATGTACACTGCCAACAGCATATCAATATGGAAAATATGGATCTAATGTAACTTAATCTAATCAAACTAAATCAAACCTAATCAAGCCTCACCGGTTCTGTGATTTATTTATCAAATCAAAGTTAACCTAACCTAACAAAACACTACTAAATCAAGCAAAATCACACGTAACTCCTAACATTGTTAATGTAGTGGACCTGAATCACACAGTTAACCTGAGCAGCGATTCAGAGAGAATGTTAAAGGTGGTTTTCATTTCATATAAAAGCTAATAATATGCTATAAAATGTTTGTTTTGGATCACTTTTCAATATGTATTCCTGTATGCCTGTGGCTGGGATGTAAACACAGATTATTATGTTTTTCGAGATTTTTTAAAGTAAAAACAACTTTCGTGTTCTTCGGAACATTTAATAACAAAAACTTGTAATAAAATCTTATTTTTCATGTCGTAAAACACATGAAATGATGAATCATTCCCTTCTTTTGTTTATTGGTTGCTAAGATATGAATGATAATGGGAGCATTTGATTTTCACAGGCCCTTTGGAGTCCCTTTGGGATCTATTATTCATTACCCAGAAATCTGAAAGACACCATGGGTAAACTTAAACATTCTGTCTGAAGTGACACTTAGATTTGTTCTACACATTTACTCCCGCTCACACTCCAACAGTTTTCCTTTATCACCTCAGCTCTTTACGTTTACAGTCCTTCATGTGGGTCCCAGTTCTTCCGATCTATTTCTTGTGGGTAAAAAATCACTCATGATAATTATGTAGCCTTGCTTTAGCTCTTTGTGTACTTCTGGTTGATTCTCTTATATGATATCAACCACTGTTATGCTGCTGTCTTTCATATTTCTGCCTCTGTCTCTATTTATTAGGAGTCAGATTGTATGTCACCGTAGCTTCTTCTTTGTGTTCTCTTGATTTAACTGTGCTCTCTGTGAAGTTGCTTGCTTCTTGTATGCTCCTCTCCCTCACCTCTCCAAAACTCCAGTGATTTCTGATTAATAGAGCCATCCCTCTTCTATTTCCTCTGTATTTCCTTATTGCTTGCTGTCTTGCCGGAAATATGGCATCAGTTATCATTGCGCCGAGCTCTGTCTCTGTGAGAGCTATAATTCAGGTGTCACCTTACCTATTCGTTTGTTTTAGTTAATCACTCTTGTTTGACACTGTTCAACGTTCGTTTTCTGGCGAATATTACACCGATTTTAGGGTAAGTTTATGGTGCTGATTCCGAATATAGCATTGGTTTACTTGATTGGCTCCAGTTTTTGATAAATTTGCTATCCCAATGAAAAACATAAAAGATGTGAAAAATATATTGATCAGGCGGGACTAACTTACAAATCGCATTAAGAATTATTTTATAGATCATGCAAAAGTTAAATCATGTAATACACTAGCGCTTCATTCTACATAATAACAGATTAACATGGTAAAATAATTCAGATACCAATAATTACTGCATGTGAAAATGCTGTACAATTTTCTTCTATGCTGGTCATCAGTACAGTTTTGTTGAGTGAGCAATTGGAAGAGATGCATATTGGTTTCCATTGTTCAATAAGACACATTTCAAGCTTCTAATGGAGCTATCTATAAACAGCAACCAATCTCTTGGTCGATATTCAAGTCCGATTCGAAAAAGAAGTCCTGGAATGTTATTGCAGTATGTAAGTTCTTCATCTTGGCTGAAGTAAGGAAGAAGTTCAACCTCTCTTGTCCGATAACTTCTTGTTGTAGACAATTCTTTTCTTTTAGTCTGGATGCTTAAAGTTCAGATACTTGCTTTGACAGACCGAGGTCACATTTCAAATCATTGAGTTCTTCATGGGAGAACTACTGGGGTGTTGAAATGCTTACTTAATATTCACTTCCACTGCTGTCACCTGTGTTACATCCTGAAGCCTGAGTGTCTTCAACATCTGACAACGGCAGGTCAGGCAGAGTTGTAAACACTGGTATGGTAACGTCTTCACTGTGTGGGTTTTTCGGTTCTCTGCACACCATAAGCACACCGAAGTTCAAACTTTTCCTTTGCCTATTTTTCCACTGTCTAATGCATTTTACACAGGTTTTGCAAACCATAAGGGGAGCCCAAGACTTGTCTTGTTCTCCAAGAGACACTCCAAATTATGCAAGATGAGATTATTTTACAAAATCTGTGATGTTTTTCTTTGTTTTTGGAAAGAGTATTCGCCATAAATATAGCAAAATGCATTGTGATTGTTTAAGCAGAATCTTCGTGAAGAATTCATGTTTTTCTGGAAAAAAATAACAAAATAAATTTTACAATATAGTCACGTGGTCATTGAAGATACAACTCCTTTCGTTGAATATTAATTCTTTTAAAACTAAAATTCTAATCTTTATTAAAACCATCTGTATACACAAATTTTCACTACATGTACACGCGTTATGGCTAAGTTCCCTGTTAACTGAGAGGTAGGAATGGAATATCTCACAAACTAGAGCCAATATGTAAAACCTACTGCCATTTTCGAATTCGTCAACCCCAAAATTCCCTAAATACATTCAAATAACTTTGGGAACGATTTCTTTTTGACTTGTGATATAGTACATTTGCACTGGTATACTACACACTGAGTTTACTTTCCCTTGCCATTCAGTGGTTTGTGTTGTCTATTTCTGCACGTTGCTCATCTAGGGAGAGTTAGGAAGGCTGGGCTGGGGTTGGGGTCGCATCACTCCTGGGAACAAGTCTGGGATAAGGATGTGTGAGAAGGAAAAGTGGGAGTATGTGGGGAGATAGGGAGGGAAGGATGGTGAGTGTTAGTATTGGTGGTGGGGAAATGGGGTCTGGCCTAGCACTAAAATAGGTTGGGGTTGCTTCTGAAGTAGTTCCATGACTCTGGCGCTCCCTCCCCTTGCCCCTTACCATCTTATGCTCTCTGTGCCTGACAGGTTCTCGCTTACTCCCTCAGCTGCTCACTCTCAGTTACTGCGCTGTTCCAATCCAGGTATACATGACTATAGTGTCTTGGGGTCTTTCGACACGTTTTCATTTGAGGGAACCTGTTCCGAGCTATATACCTTTGGAGAGCCTCCCATTTGACCTGTTTCTTCCTCTCTTCCAACTCACTCGACGATTGCTCTGTTCTCACGTTCTTCGTCCTTTCATCTCCTACTTCATGTGATTCTGTGAGCCTCATGGAGTCAAGATTTCTTTGTCTATAATCACCATTTCCCCATGCTGTCTCTCTATCACTCCCTTTGAATCCTTATCACCAGAGAGCATCTCTGTTAGTAACTTGCCTTTTTTGTTCTTTCTGGACCCCTCTCCTCTCTCTCCTTCCTTTACCGTTTCCGCCTCTACTATTCTTCCTCATAATTCCTCTATGCAGTGCTGAAGGCGGCTGAGCGGTCTCTGCTGCTGAGCGGTCCATGCGCTAAGTGGTCTCTTCCTGAGCAGTTCCTCCTGAAAGGGGTGCGGCTGAGCGGTCCCTCCTGAGCGGTCTCCTTTTCACACCTTTATGCTAATGACCTTGACCTCGCCCTCGAGACCACCAAACCCTCGACCACCTCGCCCTCCACCACCTAGCCCTCAACCCACACCCACGCCCCCCCACCCGCGCCCCCACCTGCCCCGCCCTCGCGCCGACCAACCTGCCTGCCGCGCCCTCGCGCCCGCCCGCGCCCCTCGCGCCCGTCCATCGCGCCCGCCCACGCCTTCTGCAGCGCCTTCTGCAGCGTCGTCCGGATCGCCCACGCGCCCCGAATTTTTTTCCTATTCTTTTCGATTTTTTTTTATAATTTCTTATGATCTCCATCTCCTCGAATCAAGGTTTTTGGGTTCCCCCTCTGGGTGTAAGCATTCAAAATGGACTCCCACTATCACCCCAAATATTTTTCCTCCGTCTCCTCGGATCAATTTTTTTTGGATTCCCCCCTCTGGGTGTAAGCATTCAAAATGGACTCCCACTTGCATCCCAAATTCCCTGCTCCAATTCCTCAGATCAAATTTTTCTCGAAATCAATAATACCAAGTCTCCATCTCCTTGGATCAAGTTTTTCTCGATAATACAAAGACTCCATCTCCTTGGATCAAGTTTTTGGGTCTCCCCTTGTGGGTACCCCTCCCACCACCCACTTCCACCCCAAATTCTCTGCTCCATCTCCTCGGATCAAGTTTTTCTATTTCCCCCTCTGGGTGTAAGCATTCAAAATGGACTCCCACTTCCACCCCAAATATTTCTCCTCCATCTCCTCGGATCAAGTTTTTTTTGGATTCCCCCCTCTGGGGGGTAAGCATTCAAAATGGACTCCCACTTTCACCCCAAATATTCCTCCTCCATCTCCTTGGATCAAGGTTTTCTCGATAATACAAAGACTCCATCTCCTTGGATCAAGTTTTTGGATTTCCCCCTCTGGGGGTAAGCATTCAAATGAACTCCTCCTATGGGGCATGGTACTTTCTCTTTCTACAGGTCTAAACAAGTGTGACGTCACCCCACCTGTGTTTACTCGGCGGTCAGTGACGTCACGTGATGACCTCACACATACAAGCTGAATCTTGTCGACTTCCCCCTATGTCAGTGACGTCACGTGATGACCTCACACATACAAGCTGAATCTTGTCGACTTCCCCCTATGTCAGTGACGTCACGTGATGACCCCGCACACAGGCTGAATCTTGTCGAGCAGACATTAACTTAAAATGCAGGATAACACTATTTATTATACAACCATTGCATTTCATATACATCCAACAAAAAAAATTCATTGAAAAAAGGGACAATTCATTGACTAAAATCAACATATTTTTCTCTTGAAGAAATTCTATGCATTTTTTTATTCTGGATCTTCTTCGTCATCTCCATCTCAGTATTACACATTTCATATACAACATAGGGAAAACATTTTCACTCTTAACCCAGGATAACCCAAATAATTCCACATTTTTTCGTTAATACCCACAACAATTCACAATTTCTTTACAAAAGATTCACTCTCCTCAAGTCTAGATAATTTTCTCGTTTTAACCATTTCATCAGAAAAAGTCCGGCGAATCTTAACTGACCGATCTCAGTTAACATCTCAGGTCACTCCCGCACGAAGTAACCTTCTCTCCTTACCCCTTCTCCCCGCCCTCCCAAACCCTCACACTCCCACCATCTCACAATTTTCACTCATAACCCACAATTTTTCTCGTTTTAACTATTTCATCAGAAAAAGTCACCACAACACTTACAACTTATAACCACTTTTCGATAAATTCACTAGACACAATTTTACATATTACGAAGTTAATACGCACACACACACACACACACACACACACACACACACACACACACACACACACACACACACACACACACACACCTCACTTTACTTTGAACACCTTCAAAACACTCTCATAAATCATTGAATACTCACAAAAATACCTTTGAACATTCTCCAAACAACACTAAAACAATTCCTAGACAACATTTTGAATACTCCCAAATAAGATTTGACATATCTAATTTATCTACACTTACATATTTCATTAAATTACAACTCATCCCCCAAACTCCTCCCTCATTCTCCAGATTTTTACAACAGTATCACAAAAACTAACTCAGATACTTTACTTTGAACAACACCAAAAACACCATCAATTACCTTTGAATACTCCAAAAACATCATTCGAACACCCCCAAATCACAACTGAATACTCCCAGAACACCTTCATAAGTACTCTTGCACATCATTTGAACACCTTCAAAAACACCTTTGAATAACCTCAAAACACCATTTGAGTACTCCTAAATATACCACTGAATACTACTAAAACACCACTGAATACTACTAAAACACCACTGAATACGGTCAAAACACCACCAAAATCACCATAAACTAAGATCAACATCACAGACTAACACCCATTTTCACACAAATCCCCTCAAATCACTATAACCAAGACGATTACCAATTTCTATGAGTACACTCTCCTCCAACTAAGATATAACATGAGCGCAAAAAAACATGAACACGAACCAAACACACACGAGCACTTACAACAGAATCATCTCTTTTTCGGTATCTCTAGTTCGACAACAACACCCACAACCCACAACACCCACAACCCACATCACCCACACCCCAATTTTTTTTCTCGTTTTAACTAATTTCATCAGAAAAAAGTCACAACAACAACCCACAACTCATAACCACTTTCAGCATCTCTAGTTCGACAACAACACCCACAACCCAAAACACTCACAACCCACAACACCCACAACCCACTTATAACATCTTTTTTGGTATCTCTAGTTCGACAAACAATACCCACAACCCACAACACCCACAACCCACAACACCCACAACCCACAACACCCACAACCCACAATTTTTTCTCGTTTTAACTAATTTCATCAGAAAAAGTCACAACAACAACCCACTTATAACATCTTTTCGGTATCTCTAGTTCGACAACAATACCCACAACACCCACAACCCACAACACCCCACAACCCACAACACCCACAACAACAACAACAACCCACTTATAACATCTTTTGGTGGGTAAATTGTATTAATATTTTTTGTTGATAAATAGTTAACATGAACTTAGTAAAGTGATTGTGTATTAGTTGGAGGTGTGTGACTTAGTTCTGGTAATGTCTCATGACATGGTAAATTTTTTTGTGCTTATGTCTTATATTTATTGTCAATATGTCAATTATAGGTTTTGGTGTATGTCTTAGTTATGATGTGTATGTCTTAGTTGGAGGTGAATGTCTTAGATTTGGTGTGTATGTCTCTTGTCTTAAATTTGCGATTGAAATGTATAAGTTGTGGGTGTCTGTGTATTATTTTTATTTTTGGTGATGAAGATATGTTATAGTGCTCATGTTATGTTATAGATGTTGGTGGAAGTGTCGTGGTATTTTTGTGTATGTCTTATTTTTTTGTGCAAATGTTTAAAAAATAAGTGTTTTCAGTGATCATAGTAGTTTTGAGATGAATGATCTTAGATTTTTGGTGATCTTGGTGAAGAGTGTTGATAGATGATGGTAAACATTATATGGAATTGGTGATCGTGATTTTTTGTGTGAATGTTTATAAAAAATGTGTGTTTTCTGTGATCTTGGTGGTGGGGTCATAAAATCTGGTAATCGTCTTGGTTATAGTGTTCTTAGATATTGTGGGTACAACAGGTTGAAACAAGGTGGGTTGGGTGTGATGTGACCACCAAGTAAATACAGATGGGAGTGTGATGTCACTGGAGGTGACCTCGCCGGTCCTGTGGGGTGTGACATCGTGTGTTGTTGGTAGTGAGGTGAGTGCGCTTAGATATTGTCAAATATGTTTTTTTGTGTGAATGTTTATAAGAAATGAGTGTTTTCTGTGATATTAGTGATTTTTGAGGTAAGTGAATATGGGCGTTTGTTGATGGTGGTTGTCTTAGATTTATATGTGTACAAGATATGTTTTCAGTTGATAGTGATCATGTACTAGGTGTTTGTGTATTAGGTTTGTGTTCATGCTTTTTTTTATGCGCCCATGGGGAGGGAGTTCTTGGTTATAGCGATTTGAGGGGATTTCTATAAAATGGGTGTTAGATGGTGATGTTAAACTTAGTTTCTGGTGATTTTGACGGTGTTTTGGTAGTATTCAGTGGTGATTTGGTAGTAATCAGCAGTGTTTTGGGAGTATTCGAAGGTGTTTTTGAAGGTGTTCAAATGACGTGCAGAGTATTTTTGGAAGATGTTAAGTGGTGTTTTGTTGTTCAGAGTTGGTTTAAAGCTAGTCAGTGTGTTAGTTATGGTAATGTCTCATGTTATAAGTGTATGAGTTAGCTTTTTTGTGTGCTAATGTTGTAAAGTCTGGAGAATGAGGGAGGAGTTTGGTGGATGAGATGCGATTTCGGTTAATGAAATGTGTAAGTGTGAATGAGAATGTAAATTGGTGGGTGAGTTAGAGAAGACAAAATGTTACGTGATCTTAGTAAAAGTATAGATAGTTTTAGTGATCTTCGTTATGATGATGTTTTAAGAGAATGTGTACAAAAATGTGTGACCTTAGTGGTGGGGTTATAGAATTTGGTAAACGCCTTGATTGTGGTGATCTTAGATATTGGAGATATAACAGGTTGAAACAAGTAACTTCCTCTCGTTAAGTTAAATGAAGTAAAAGTGGGGTGTGACGTCGCCAAGTAAACACAGGATGGAGTGTGATGACATGGGAGGTATCCCTATCTGTGCTGGTATGTGTTGGTGGTAGTGAGGGGAGTTGGTGATTGTGATTTTTTGTGTGAATGTTTATAAAAATGAGTGTTTTCTGCGATCTAGTGTTTTGAGGTGAGTGGTCATTGATGATAGTTGATGGATGTCTTAGTTTTTTTTTTTTTTTTTTTTTTTTTTTTTTTTTTTTTTTTGGTGTGTGTGTGTGTGTGTGTGTGTGTGTGTGTGTGTGCACATGTTATGTTTTCAGTTGGTGGTGATTCCTGTTTTGGAAATGTTCAAAGGTGTTTTTTTGTGAGTATTCAAATGATTTATGAGAATGATTTTTTTTTTGCGCTCATGTTATATAATAGTCTGAGGTGAGTGGGATCGTCTTGGTTATAGTGATTTGAAGGGATTTCTATAAAATGGGTGTTAGTTGGTGGTGTTGATCTTAGTTTCTGGTGATTTTTAGTGTTGTTTGGGCAGTATTCGGTGTTGTTTTGGTAGTATTCAGCTGTGTTTTGGGAGTATTCAAAGGAGTTTGTTGATGTTTTTGAATGTGTTCAAATGATGTGCAGAGTATTTTTTTGAAGATGTTCAGTGGTGTTTTGGTGTTGTTCAAAGTAAAGTGTTTGAGTTAGTTTTTGTGATACTGTTGCAAAAATCTGGAGAATGAGGGAGGAGTTTGTGGGATGAGTTGTAATTTAATGAAATATGTAAGTGTAGATAAATTAGAGATGTCAAATCTTATTTGGGAGTATTCAAAATGTTGTCTTGGAAATGTTTCAGTGTTGTTTGGAAAATGTCCAAATGTGTTTATGTGAATATTCAAATGATTTATGAGAGTGTTCGAAGTAATCTGGGGGTTGTTCTGTAGTGAGATGATAAAGGTTGTCGATGAGAGAATATTTCTTAAGAGATATTGAGAAAAGGTGGTCTCAAATGATGATGTATGAGAGTGTTTTGAAAGTGTTCAAAGTAAAATGAGTTGTCTGTGTGTGTTAGTTGGTCAGAATTTTGTGAATATCTTGGTTACAGTGATTTTAGTGGATTTGAGATGGGTGATGAGATGCATTTATGGATGTAAAATGTGATTTTTGTGTGTTCTGAAGAGGTGTGTTGGGAGATGGGAGAGTGGGTGTGAAGAATTGTGGAGATGGAGAGGGGTATGGGGAGGGTTGTATTAAAAATTTAATGAAATATGTTGGGATTTTACTGAAAATAAAGGTAATGTGTGAATATTATAAAAGAAATTATAGAAGTGAAAAGTTATGATACACTGGAAAAGATTGGAGTGTGTAGAAACATGTCGCAGTAGTTGGGTAGTGAGATGATTAGTTGTTGTGAGTATAATATTAATTTATGTGGATACAAGGAGATGGGTATGGAGAGGATTTTATTAGAATTTTAGCAATGTAGGGAGGAATGTCCATTACATTTTAAGATTCAATGAAAAGAAGGGGAAAAATTTGTATCGAAAGAGGAAAAATTGTGAATAAATTGGTAAGTGATGAGGGTTGTGGGTATTGTTGTCGAACTAGAGGTATCGAAAAAGATGTTATAAGTGGGTTGTTGTTGTTGTGGGTTGTGGGGAGTTGTGGGTTGTGGGTGTTGTGGGTATTGTTGTCGAACTAGAGATACCGAAAAGATGTTATAAGTGGGTTGTTGTTGTGACTTTTTCTGATAAAATTAGTTAAAACGAGAAAAAATTGTGGGTTATGGGTGTTGTGGGTGCTGTGGGCTGTGGGTATTGTTTGTCGAACTAGAGATACCAAAAAAGATGTTATAAGTGGGTTGTGGGTGTTGTGGGTTGTGAGTGTTGTGGGTTGTGGGTGTTGTCGAACTAGAGATGCTGAAAAGTGGTTATAAGTTGTGGGTTGTTGTTGTGACTTTTTCTGATGAAATTAGTTAAAACAAGAAAAAAATGTGGGGTGTGGGTGATGTGGGTTGTGGGTGTTGTGGGTTGTGGGTGTTGTTGTCGAACTAGAGATACCGAAAAAGAGATGATTCTGTTGTAAGTGTTCGTGTGTGTTTAGTTTGTGTTCATGTTTTTTGCGCTCATGTTATATCTTAGTTGGAGGTGAGTGTACTCATAGAAATTGGTAATCATGTTGGTTATAGTGATTTGAGGGGATTTGTGTGAAAATGGGTGTTAGTCTGTGATGTTGATCTTAGTTCATGGTGATTTTCGTGGTGTTTTGACCATATTCAGTGGTGTTTTAGTAGTATTCAGTGGTGTATTTTGGAGTACTCAAATGGTGTTCTGAGGTTATTCAAAGGTGTTTTTGAAGGTGTTCAAATGAAGTGCAAGAGTATTTATGAAGGTGTTCTGGGAGTATTCAGTGGTGATTTGGCTGTGTTCGAATGATGTTTTTGGAGTATTCATAGGTAATTGATGGTGTTTTTGGTGTTGTTCAAAGTAAAGTATCTGAGTTAGTTTTTGTGATACTGTTGTAAAAATCTGGAGAATGAGGGAGGAGTTTGGGGGATGAGTTGTAATTTAATGAAATATGTAAGTGTAGATAAATTAGAGATGTCAAATCTTATTTGGGAGTATTCAAAATGTTGTCTAGGAATTGTTTTAGTGTTGTTTGGAGAATGTTCAAAGGTATTTTTGTGAGCATTCAATGATTTATGAGAGTGTTTTGAAGGTGTTCAAAGTAAAGTGAGGTGTGTGTTTGTGTGTGTGTGTGTGTGTGTGTGTGTGTGTGTGTGTGTGTGTGTGTGTGTGTGTGTGAGTATAAAATTATTAATATGTAAAATTGTGTCTAGTGAATTTATCGAAAAGTGGTTATAAGTTGTAAGTGTTGTGGAGACTTTTTCTGATGAAATAGTTAAAACGAGAAAAATTGTGGGTTATGAGTGAAAATTGTGAGATGTTGGTGGGAGTGTGAGGGTTTGGGAGGGTGGGGAGAAGGGGTAAGGAGAGAAGGTTACTTCGTGGGGGAGTGACCTGAGATGTTAACTGAGATCGGTCAGTTAAGATTCGCCGGACTTTTTCTGATGAAATGGTTAAAACGAGAAAATTATCTAGACTTGAGGAGAGTGAATCTTTTGTAAAGAAATTGTGAATTGTTGTGGGTATTAACGAAAAAATGTGGAATTATTTGGGTTATCCTGGGTTAAGAGTGAAAATGTTTTCCCTATGTTGTATATGAAATGTGTAATACTGAGATGGAGATGACGAAGAAGATCCAGAACGAAAAAATGCATAGAATTTCTTCAAGAGAAAAATATGTTGATATTAGTCAATGAATTGTACCTTTTTTCAATGAATTTTTTTTGTTGGATGTATATGAAATGCAATGGTTGTATAATAAATAGTGTTATCCTGCATTTTAAGTTAATGTCTGCTCGACAAGATTCAGCCTGTGTGCGGGGTCATCACGTGACGTCACTGACATAGGGGGGAAGTCGACAAGATTCAGCTTGTATGTGTGAGGTCATCACGTGACGTCACTGACCGCCGAATAAACACAGGTGGGGTGACGTCACACTTGTTTAGACCTGTAGTAAGAGAAAGTACCATGCCCCATAGGAGGAGTTCATTTGAATGCTTACCCCCAGAGGAGAGAATCCAAAAACTTGATCCAAGGAGATGGAGTCTTTGTATTATCGAGAAAACCTTGATCCAAGGAGATGGAGGAGGAATATTTGGGGTGAAAGTGGGAGTCCATTTTGAATGCTTACCCCCAGAGGGGGGAATCCAAACAAAACTTGATCCGAGGAGATGGAGTCTTTGATTTAGAGAAAAACTTGATCCGAGGAATTGGAGCAGGGAATTTGGGGTGGAAGTGGGAGTCCATTTTGAATGCTTACACCCAGAGGGGAGAATCCAAAAACTTGATCCAAGGAGATGGAGTCTTTGTATTATCGAGAAAAACTTGATCCAAGGAGATGGAGACTTGTATTATTGATTTCGAGAAAAATTTGATCTGAGGAATTGGAGCAGGGAATTTGGGATGCAAGTGGGAGTCCATTTTGAATGCTTACACCCAGAGGGGGGAATCCAAAAAAAAACTTGATCCGAGGAGATGGAGGAGAAATATTTGGGGTGAAAGTGGGAGTCCATTTTGAATGCTTACCCCCAGAGGGGTAACCCAAAAACCTTGATCCGAGGAGATGGAGATCATAAGAAATTAAAAAAAAAAAATTCGAAAAGAATCGGAAAAAAATTCGGGGCGCGGGGGCGATCCGGACGACGCTGCAGAAGGCACTGCAGAAGGCGCGGGCGGGCATGACAGACGGATGCGAGGGGCGCGGGCGGGCGCGAGGGTGCAGCGGGCGGGTGGGTCGGCGCGAGGGTGGGGCTGGTGGGGGGCGCGGGTGGGTGGGCGTGGGTGGGGGTTGAGGGCGAGGTGGTCGAGGGCGAGGTGGTCGAGGGCGAGGTGGTCGAGGGCGAGGTGGTCGAGGGTGAGGTGGTCGAGGGTGAGGTGGTCGAGGGTGAGGTGGTCGAGGGTGAGGTGGTCGAGGGGGAGGTCAAGGTCATTAGCATAAAGGTGTGAAAAGGAGACCGCTCAGCTGCAGCCCTTTCGGGAGGAGACCGCTCAGGAAGAGACCGCTCAGGAAGGGACTGCTCAGCCGCCTTCAGCACTACTTATATATATATATATATATATATATATATATATATATATATATATATATATATATATATATATATATATATATATATATATATATAAATATATATATATATATATTTATATATATATATATATATATATATATATATGTATATATATACTTTATTTAAAAACAAGATGCATTGACAAAAATGCAATAGGGAGTAAAACAACATTGATAACAACTCAGAGCTACATCTGGAATACTTCGTCCAGCTCCCCGGCGGTGGGCCGTGTGCCCAGAATGCTGCAGGCATTTCCTCTCTGGATCGCGACACCGAGTCTCTGAAAAAGGAAGCTAGTCGACCTGATGAGTTTTTCACCCAGCTCTTTGAGGAACTTTAAAGCACACTTTTCCCATGCTCCAAGGGTCTTCGACCCTATTGGGATGAAGTTATAGCAAGGGGTAACGTCTTCATATTTGCGGATCTTCTGGGTCTCCCTGTGGCTGGCAGCTCCACTCCCTTCAGCTACGGAGTATGGCAGAGAGGAAATGCCTGCAGCATTCTGGGCAAGCGGCCCACTGCCGGGGAACTGGACGAAGTATTCGAGATGTAGCTCTGAGTTATCTATGTTGTTTTACTCCCTATTGTATTTTTGTCAATGTATCTTGTTTTTAAATAAAGTATGTATATATATATATATATATATATATATATATATATATATATATATATATATATATATATATATAAAGGGTGGTAAATACCTTAACACACTTTATATACAAAAAAGTGTCACAAGTACTATCACCAATCATTGCAACACTCTTTAACAAATCCATTGAATCCTCCACCTTCTCTACAGCTCTCAAAATAGCAAGGGTCACCCCGATCCATAAAGGAGGAGACCAAACAGAGTTGAATAACTATAGGCCAATATCCAATTTACACCCTCTCTCAAAAATCTTCGAAAAATTAATTCATAAACGAATCTACTCCTACCTCATCTCCCAAAACATTCTCAACCCCTGCCAATTTGGATTCAGGCCTAATAAAAATACTAATGATGCTATTATACACATGCTAGAACATATATACACTGCAATAGAGAAAAAAGAAGTCCCACTGGGGATCTTCATTGACTTACGTAAAGCTTTTGATACAGTTGACCATGACTTGCTCCACGTAAAATTGTCACACTATGGTATTAGAGGGCACTCCCTCAACTACCTCAAGTCATACCTCAGCAACAGAAGCCAATATGTGTACGCAAATGGGGCAAGCTCTTCCGCTCAACCAATTACAGTTGGTGTCCCACAGGGAAGTGTCCTTGGCCCTCTTCTCTTTCTCCTATACATAAATGACCTACCAAATGCTTCACAATTACTCAAACCTACACTTTTTGCAGATGACACTACATACGTCTTCTCTCACCCGAGCCCAGTCACGCTAGCCAATACTGTAAACACCGAATTACAGAAAATATCTACCTGGATGAGGACTAACAAACTTACACTAAACATTGACAAAACCTACTTCATTCAGTTTGGAAACAGAGCTACAGATGTACCTCTTAACATAACGATAAACAGATCACCTATCACAAAGCTAACAGAGGGAAAATTCTTAGAAATCCACCTTGATAATAGACTCAAATTTCATACACATATACAACAAATTTCTAAGAAAATTTCCAAGACTGTAGGCATACTATCGAAGATACGGTACTATGTTCCACAGTCAGCCCTCTTGGCCCTTTATCACTCTCTTATTTACCCCTATCTCACCTATGGAATTTGTGCATGGGGCTCAACAACAATTAACCATCTCAGACCACTAATTACCCAACAAAAGGCTGCAGTTAGAATGATAATAAATTCTCACTACAGGCAGCACACTCCACCAATATTCAAAACACTCAACCTACTCACCATACAAAACATCCATACTTATTACTGCACCTATTACATACATAGAACACTTAACTCTGATATTAACCCTCCCCTCAAACATCTCCTTGCCAACCTCAACAGAACACATGACCATAACACAAGGCACAGATCACTCTTTGATGTTCCTCGTGTCCATCTCACGCTATGAAAAAACTCAATGCACATAAAAGGCCCTAAAATCTGGAACTCATTACCTGTAAATATAAAAGAAACACTACCTGTTTATAAATTCAAGTCTCTTCTCAAAGATCACTTACTCACTCAAAACCAAATAAATACTGAATAACTGAACCTTATAAATTGTATATCCTAAATGTTACTCACAATTATATCACACAAATGTTAAACCTAGGACCCAATCTAACTTTGTTATTTTTTTAAATACACTACCTAACGGAATACTCCATTCTACTGAATGTACGGCAATGCATGCAACCATATGACCTGTCTTTGTAATACTCATTTGTGCTTTATTGTTATCTGTTTACAATAATGTTTTATCACTGATTACATCATTGCTTAGTTAATCTTAAGTTAATTTTAAGCCAGCCCGTAATGCTATGCATATAAGTGGCTTTGGCATGCTGCTCTTACCTGTATTTTTTTTGTACCTCTGTATGTATGCTAAAATTACTAAATAAATAAATAAATAAATAAATAAATAAAATAAATAAATAAATATATATATATATATATATATATATATATATATATATATATATATATATATATATATATATATGTGTGTGTGTGTGTGTGTGTGTGTGTGTGTGTGTGTGTGTGTGTGTGTGTGTGTGTGTGTGTGTGTGTGTGTGTGTGTGTGTGTGTGTACTCTTTGTCTGCACTCGTCTAATTGTGGTTGCAGGGGTCGGGTGACAACTCCTGGCCTGGCCTCTTCACTGGTCGCTAATGAAGAACAATCCTTGCAACATCTATTAGACGAGTGCTGGAATCTCACTATTCTGGTTGTGTGATCTCTTTAATAAATTTCTTCAAACTATGTATGGATCCTGTCTCTATCTCGTTGCCTGGGTCGTGGTAGGTAAGATACATAGGCAACATTTAGACAGGAGTATTACTGCTCCTGTCTACTTTCTGTACTCGACTGAAGAAGCCTACTGTGTAGGCGAAACGTTTCCGAATAAAGTTGCCTAAATGTCGCCTATGTGTCTTACCTACCAACCTGTCGGTATTGCATACCATTTTGATATTCAGCCTGGGTCGTACCTTTCCCTGGCCACTCTAAGGCTAAATATGTATTTCCTATTATCCCTGTGACTCATGCGTGTTTTTAACTTTCAACTGTTCCCTCATGCATCTGAAAGCTACTTTTCAAACACTTGCCCTGTCCACCCCGTCAATTCCTCTTAGTATTTTTTTATGTCTTAAACATGTCACCCCTGGTCCTTCTGTCCTTTAGTGTTGTCAGGTTTAGTTTCTTTAGCCTCTCCTCATAGTTCATAACCCTCAGCTCTGAGAATTCACTCGCTCTGAACCTTTTTGTTTCAGTTTTATATGCTTCATCGGCTGCGGGTTCCATATTGGCGCTGCATGCTCTAAGATGGACCTGACATGTCACGTACAGAGACGTGAATGCCTCCTTTTTGTGATTCCTTAAAACTACCCTTAAATTTGCCGGCTTGTGTTTGCTGCGGCTGTTGTTCAGTTGACGTGAGCCCCAGGTAAAATTCTTCGCCCTATGCTCACCTCGAGGTCCTTCCCTTTCAGGGATTTTTTAATTCTTTGTCCCCAGAGTCTGTACTCTTTTTCCAGTCGTCTTTGCTTTTCATAACTTTAATATTTGCTGGTGTTAAATTCTAATAGTCACTTGTTAAACAAATCCTATACCTTGTTTAGATTCATTAGCAGTCTCTCCTGGTCTGCTTCCGTTTGAATTATTCACATTAATTTCAAATAAAGAGCAAACAGAGATACATCTGACTCTGTGTCTTCTGTCATGCTATTTACATACACAAGAAACAGTACTGGACCAAGTACTAACCCTTGTGGAACCTCGCTCGCCACACTCGCCCATTCCGACACCTCCAGGACAATAACTCCTTGTTTCCTTCTTATCAGGTTCCTTGATCCACTCTTGTGCTTCTCCCTGTTATTCCTGGCTGCTCCTCTAGATTTCTTCTGTCTCTTGTGTACCCACAGAATTGAACGCCATCTTACAGTGAAAAACTATACGATTCACTCATCTCTCTCTCTCTCTCTCTCTCTCGTGCCTAACTTTTATTACCTTGTTAAAGAAATCTAACAGTTCTGTAAATCATTATTTACCATCTCCAAAACCTTGCTTGTTGTTGTTCATGAGTGCATTTCTTTCCAGGAGGTCCATTACTCTTCTCTTTATTATTGTCTCCAAACCCTTACATACCAGCCTGTTGTTTAATTTTACCTGTCGATCCCCTTTTCTACATATTAGACCTGCATTCGCTGCTTTCCAGACCTTTGGCAGCTGCTATGCTTCAAGAGACATGTTGAAGATCGCAGATAGTGCTTCACACAGTTCCTCTGCTCTCTCTTGCCGTTTGCATTTGAGGCATCTTGTTCATTCAGCAGTTCCTTCATCTCTCCTCACGTTGTGTGTATTTTGTCCAGTACTCATTGGTGCACTCTTCCTCTTTGACTCTCAATGCTTCTAATTTTACTGCGAATATCTCCCTTCATCTGTTGTTTAACTCCTCACATTAATCCTGGTCATCCTTAGAGAGTTCTTCTCCTTCCTTCTTCAGCCTTATTACCTGGTCATTCGCAGTTTTCTTCTTCACGATGTTGCTGAAGAGGAACTTTGGAATTTGGTTCTCGGAGATAATGTATTTCTCAAGTTGTCGGTCACCCTCCCTTCTTATTCGTGCACTTTTCATTTCTTGCTATTTTTTTTTTTGCTTCTTTATTCTCAAGTGTTCTTTGTTTCTTATATTTCTTCTATGCTCCTGCACTTTAAGCTTTAGGTTCCCAACAATTCTGAACGAATCATGGGTTCGTTATATTCTTGTCTGTGCTTCTGCTCCTGGGTAGGAATCTCTTCTCTACCTTCCGGCACTTTCCAGCTATTTATTCCGTCATTTCATTCACTCTCCAAGTTTCTGGCTTCCCATGAGGCTCCAGACTTTCCCAGTCTCTTTCCTAATTGTTGAAGTCTCCCATGATCAATAGTTTTTGCATTGCCCATGTTGGCTCTTCTAGCTACCTCTGCTGTCGAGTCCACTAGCGCCTTGCTGCTGTCTTATATTCCTGTCTTGGTGTTCTGCTGTTTAGTGGTGGGTTGTACTGCTCTCACCACCTTGGGTACCACAGTTCTGAGTGTTCTTGTGTAATCATTCGACTTCTCTCCTTTTATTTGATATCCTTCTGGGAAGACTTCATCTGTGTGTGTGTGTGTGTGTGAATTTATATGTGTATGTATGTGTAAGTGTGTGTATGTTTCTATATGTGTGTACACATATGCTCACCCATATGTGGTTGCAGTGGTCGAGTCTTATCTCCTGGACTCTGTGTGTGTGAGAGAGAGAGAGAGAGAGAGAGAGAGAGAGAGAGAGAGAGAGAGAGAGAGTGTGTACACGTGTGTGAACGTCTTGTACAGGAGGCCACATCTCCATTTCATCACAATAATTAAGTGGTGAAGCTTGCACCTCCAATGTTGAGCTGACCTGCTCCGTCAGCTCTACCAGCAGGGGATGGAGGAAAGAGAAGGAGAGAGAGGATTCAGGATAGGGGATGGAGGAAAGGAGATGGAGGATACAGAATAAATGATAGGAGATGGAGAATAGATAGAGGATATGAGATAGAGGATAGAAAATGGTGGATAACGTATTAAGAAGAAAGAATGGAGAATGTGTAGCAAGGAATGGAGGACGAAGAATAAAGGATGTGGAGTTGATTACTGACGACTGGAAATGAAAAAAAGGGGATAACTGTGATATACCTGTGCTCGGTTTCCTGTGTTTTTTTTTCTACCATCCAACCTTGACCAGTGGCGAGGCTTGTTGAGTGTTTGATCAAGCAGACTCTTACTGCTACCTGGCTATCACGGGATGACTCGCTATCAACAACCACAGAATTGTTGGCCAGTCACTGGGACGAAGCAGAAGTCAAATTTTCTCTTGAAACCGTAACAGTTTTGTCCCTGCAATATTTCGTATGTCTAATGGTAAAACACTTCCACTCGTAACTGTGTGTCTTTTCCTCCAGTAAGTTGTTACGACAGTTTGCGTATTGAGAACCTGGCTCTAGAATGTCTGTCATGGATTTATTTTCAGGTACACCGCTTCTTTAATTAATAGAGTGCAATCCAAGTGTATTAAGACGTTCTTAGCAGTATAATGTTTTAGAGACGCAGTGCTGATAGCTAACGATGTCTGCGCATTTAATAACTGCTCTTCCGTCTCTCCTGCCTTGCAAGGTGCTGCTGTCAGCGCAGAACAATTTTGTAGACGGAAGAACACAATTTATTTTAATTGTGTCGCCGTCGGTGTTTATTCTTTTATTTTGAAGACTTATTAATAATCCTGTCTTTGTCCCTGTGTTTTATTACATTTGCTTAATTGTATTGTTTAAATGATAGGTCAACTGATATTATTATCCCCAAGTCTTTTAGACGTTTCTCACGAAATCGTAATGACACGATTACAAACAAACCACGGTACGGGTGGGGAGTGAACTCGCAGCAAGTGAGTCGTTAATCCAGGCCAGAGCGTAAGCCACTGGGCAAGATGGCTACAATAAGATTCATCCAACTAGATACATATATACACCATAGGGAGGCTAGCATGGGTCCCACTGTGACCACAAATACAAATTTTTACAGAGAAATCTCCGGCCAGCGTGACCTGCGTGGCCAGCGTGGCCAGCGTGGCCAGCGTGGCCAGCGTGGCCGCACTGGCGCTCTTCTTTTTAAGGTCTCTTTGATTTTCCTTATAATCAAATTGGTTCTCCGGTGGTATTTTTGCATTTCTTTATGAATAACGTATTCGAGACAGCAGACCTAGCAGCTGCGTACATGGATACTTTACCTACCTCTTTTACGAAGGTCGGAAGTATTTGTGCTGATATCAGAATTGGATTTTTTTTTTCTTTTCTATATATTTTATTTAAAACGTCATATAACAACATATTAAATATATAAAAATCCATCCTTCATTAAACAGGTATACAAAACATAATACATGAACATAATACACCTTATAAAGTATGCTGCAGCACATATCCGATATTTACACCTAAGCCAACTAGTATTTCCCTAAAGCATACATGATGAAATATCATATAAAAGCATACAACAATACGTATAACATTATAACAAAAATTAAAACCTTAAACATTAGTACATAAATAAATGACATATCCTCAAACATGAATCATTATACTTGGACTACATTCTTGTCTTACCTTTGTTTCTATATATTTTTATTTATAACTTACAACAAATATAAGAATGCATAAGAGTTTAATAAAAGAAGAACTATACTGGATATTAACAATGACCTCTATCACACAATCCCAGTACTTAAAATAACACTATAGCCAATAACCATATGACAACCAGTTACACATCCCACAACATTTCCTACAGAACTCCTTCTTTTACAATAATTAATAATGCCAATGCAGACAAAAATATTTACATGGACCGTTCTAAGTAATACCTTAAGTAACCTAACAATTAGGGTATATACCCTTACCTCATTAAACCGTAATGGGAATTTACCAGAAGTTGGTGATGCAAGAACAAAACAAAACACAAAACTATAAAAGTACATACGAAAACAGATTTGGACATTACCTTCCTATGCACACACACCTGAATCAGCGGAAGAATATATACACACAATATGTAATATCAATAATAATGTATCAACCATGAAATTCCAACTGTCATGACAACATTGTATAACATGGAGTTTACACGTAAAATATAAGAGCAAACATTACATGCTACCTCATCTTTAAAACTAGATTATGTAAATATTTAATATAATCCAAAACTAGAATTATCACATTGAAACATGTCTGAACACAAAGTATACATCCTTGACATAGTAATATTCACTACATGAATGTGTGTAAAAGTATTACAATCCTTCTTCTATATAGGAGTACAGCTTTAAAGAAAAGTACTTGCAGCTGCATGTTTAAAACTACTAAAATACAAGCATCATCCCATACTAACGTACACCTGACCTACAGTGTTTCCTTGTTTTATTTTAATTTTTTAACACATCTCATATTAATAAAAAGAATTACTATAAATCACTGGCAGTATCATGTTTGTACATGTTCAGTACTGCATGACATAAAACACCATAACAGCTGCGTAAGCCACCTATCCTTGACAGTGAGTGTAATAAATATACCCAAACCAAAATATGTAAATGTATGACGTTCTAGGTGTTACTGAATGAAACCATGGTACTGAACGCAAATATAAAATAACCCTCCAGGAACATAACCAGTTCACGAATGTATGCTCTCACTAGCTCACTCCCTCATCACCTTCCACACTACTAGCACAACCTTACGCCCCCCTCACATTAAAGGAGACCCGTCCCTTGCCCCCCCCCCTGTCCCCTGAGAAGTTGTGCTACAGTGAGATTACGATAACCTACCGAAAAACTTGATTCCCATCTCCCCCCATATATTAATCTATTCCTACACCTTGTCCTAAAGAACCTTGCTGCTAACGCTTTTATCCTCAACTGCCCTTTAATCTGCCTCATTCCCCAAGAAACATGCAAATAATCTGCCAAAACATACATCAAAGCCCTCCCCACTTCACTTGCTACTCCACTAACATCCATCGACAAAGATCTAAGAAAAGACCAACTCCCCCCCCCCCACCAACAACCTAATAACTCCCGCCATCCAGACTCTCACCACGCCCAAAGATGAACAAAAATATACCACATGATAGGCAGTTTCCTCCTCCCCACAGAATAAACATGTTGCCTCTCTCACCAACCCCATTTTATGCAACACTTGCTTAGATGCAACCACTCCCATAAGAAAACGGTATACCATCTCCCTGACCCTTGCTGGTATCCTAAGCTTCCTGAACTCCCCCCATATGACCCTCCAGTTATACATGGGGTATACTGCGACCCCCTGCAATACGCCCCTTCCCCACACCACACTCACCACTGTGTTTACCTTCAAACTTTTAACCTGCCTCACTGTCAACAAGAATCTTATTACATCTTCATACTTTCTCAAGTCCCTGCCACACCACCAGTTTCTAGCATCCCTCATCACCCTATCCACCCTAACACCCCTCGCCCCCCCCACCCTTAGATACCTCTGCTTAATATATAATGCCATTACCCTAGGCCCTAAGGCCAACAAACCTAGTCCCCCCCGTTTCACCTCCGTCATGACCACCTCCTTGGACAACCAGGCCCTCCCAAACCCCCACACAAACCTCAACACCCTCCTCTGTATTTCCTGTATATCCTGCACCCTCAAAGGGAACACCTCCGCCACACCCCAGACCTTACTATACACCAGCGAGTTAATTACCAACGCCCTCTGCTGTAACGCCACTTCACTAACCCTCAAACCTTTTAACTTTCCTATAATCTTACTCGTGACTGTTTCTGAGTTAATCCTCCTACATTCCTGCAACTGCTTCATATACCATATCCCACACACCCTAATTCTGTCACAAACCGTCCATCCCATCTCCTCCCCCAATCTCCCCCCAACCCAATTTCCTACCTCCAATAACCTAGACTTTGCTAAATTAACTACCATTCCTGAAACATTCCCAAAACTCCTTATCACCTCTCCCACCCTTCTTAAAGCCTCCCCACTCGTAACTAAAACAGTTGTATCATCCACATAACCTACTATTCCCCCCGCAATTCCTCCTCCACAGCCTCATAGAAAGGATGTTGCACACATGCAAAGAGCAACTGCGACAGCGGGCAACCCTGCCTTAATCCCTGTTCCATCATCACCGTCCCCCCCCAGCTTTCCATTAACCTGCACCCTCATGACAGCCCCCTCATATAGAGTGCGCACCCACCTCACTACCCCCCCTCCAAAACCCAATTTCTCCAAACAGCCCCACAAAAATTCCCTTTTCACGCAGTCATAGGCCTGAGCCCAATCCAAGCCAAGGGCACCCCCTCCCTGGCAGTTCTCTATAAAATCCCTTATCCCACTGTGCCCATTCTTCATAGTCCGTCCCGGTATCCCATACTGACCCTCATGTATGCTATTCCCAATTACCTTCTTTAACCTGTTACCCAATACCTTCGCAAAAATTTTGTAATCTGTACACATTAACGACAACGGACGATAATCTCCCATCCCCTTCTCCTCCCCCCCTTCTTTGGCACCAAAACAATAACCCCAGTTTTCTGCGTTTGCGCCATCCTACCACGTTTCAACATATAATTCAGAACTGCCACTAGGCACTCCCTCAGATCCTCCTAATGTGCTCTGTAAAAATCATTAGATAACCCATCTATTCCCGGTGCCTTCCCCTGACTCAACCCATTCACCACCTCCCCCACCTCTGCCTCCTTAATGCCTCCCTCCAACATGTCCCTATCCCCCTGCCCCAAAACCTGATGAACCCCTATATCTCTAAATGTTTCTAACCCAACCACTCCTCTTCTCTTCCATTTCTCCATAAACCAAGAATCAGTATACCTACTGATACAATCTGTGTCAGAGAGACCCTGTCCCTGCACATAACCCTCCCCCCCTCCACGACAATATGTGCCACGGTATTCCTCAACTGTCTGTCCTTGAATTTTCGGAGTACAAACCTGGTTGGCTTATCACCTTTTAGTACGTCCTCCAAGCCTGCCCTGACCCTGAGTGCATCAAAACGTTCATTATGCATCTCCACTAAACGACTTCTAAGTTCCCCCATAACTCCTCCCACACCTTCCCTACCCCCCCATAACAATCATTCAACTGGCCCTCTAAATAATTCTGCAATCCAAACCTCCAGCATGCCCGTTCCCTGCCCCTCTTCTTAAAAAATCCTGCAATCTGCACCTTTGCCTGCAACTCCCACCAATCTAGCAAATCCACCTCCTCATCCCTAGCCTCCCAAAACCCTTTCCACCATGCCTGAAAGGACCAACCTTGATCTTCCTCCTGTAAAAGCCTCACATTTAATTTCCAGTAACTCTGATATATTCTCGGAATACCATCCACCCGCAGGTCAGCCAACACTGCTCTGTGATCAGACAAACCCACGTCTACTGTTCTAACCCTCTCCACTCCTATCCCCTGCCTCACATAAATCCTATCCAACCTTGCCTCATAACTCCCCTGTACATAGGTGTGCTCCACCTGATACCCCCCCCTTCCGACCACATCTACGACCCCGACGTCTCGAAAAGCATCCCATAAGACACCCAACACACACCCCGTCCCCCTAGGTATTACATCTCCTTGCCTAATCACACAATTCCAATCACCTCCAATTATCGCAATAGCAGGTAAACCCCTAAGATAGTATAACAATACGTCCCGAACAAAGTCTGTTTTTATCCTCACGTTACCAATCGCGGGCATATAAACTCCCACAAAACATACCCTGCTCTCCCCCCACCACCCATCCACTCGAACAACCCTCCCCCTCCCCCCTCCTCCCACCCCATGACTCGCAACGGACTGGTCTCCTTTACTAAAACAGCCACTCCTCCCTTTAAAAGTTTTGCCATGCTTACAAACAACTTATATCCTCTCAATCGCAACTCACTACCTGACTTATGGTTATGTTCCTGTAGGAAACAAACATCCACATCATACCTTTTGAGGAACCACTCCAACCATACCCTTTTTACTTCAGTCTTGAGGCCATTAGCATTTAGTGTTACACACCTGAATGGTCAAGGAAAGGCGGCTTACCTCTGTGCCGCTGTGGCTTGCTCACACTTCCCTTCAAGCTGCTCACACTTTCCTTACTACTCTTTTTAATAAGACCCCCTCCCCCCCCTGTCCCTCCCCCCGATTTTCCCTGTGCTCCCCCCCCTGTAGGGGATTTTCGTACCGCCTCTGCCCATGCCTTCTTACCTGGTCTTTGCCCAGGTGTTAAAACGTCGTCTAATTCAGTCAACCCTACTGGCCGCTTCCTAGAGCTGCCTCCCAAAGCCATCTCTTCCTCAGGTACATCCTCCCTGTGTACCTCTGCCACCACAACTGTATCCTGTCCACCATTCCCTGTTCCTCCCTTCTTCTCACTCAGCCCTTGCAATCACTGCCTATCACTGGGCCGTCCATCCATGTCCTCTCCTACGAAAGCCTCCTCCAAGAATTCCTGGAGCACAGACTCCAAGGACACCTCCTGTGTCGACTCTGCCACTTCCTCCACCTCCACAGGCTTTGGAGGAAGATCTCCATTCGCCACCGGGAGTGTGACACACGTCCCCAACTGTTCTCCCTCCTTTTCCACCTCCTCACTCCATAGAGGGGTCCCAGTTTTCGCCGTCGCCACCACACTCGTCTGCTGGGCCTCCTCCACCGGGTCAGGCACCCTTGGGGCAACTCTACGTGCACATTGCGCCGCTATATGTTCATAAGAGTTGCAAAGACACGTCCTCCTTTGTCCCACATAAGACACATATACCTGAGTTCTGTTGCTTGGTAACATAACATACGAAGGTATAGGCTTCTTTAATGTCATCTTGATGGTGTATGAACCTTCCGGGAGGCCCTCATATGGTCCATCCCTCCATACCCCTCCTCTAGCCTCATGAATGACTCCGTAGTTGCTGAAAACGTCCTCTATACCAAACTTGGTCGCCTCAAAGGGTACGTTTCTCACCCGTACCCACGTGTAGTAAGTAGACACGTCATGCATACACACATCCATCGTCGAGTTGAGGCACATTCGGCGTTCCTGGTAATCCTCCACCACACTGCTGTAGAAACTGGCCCTCAGAAACTTCACAAATACTCTTTTCATCCCGTTAAGGGCCACACCATACAGTTCCTCGTTAGGGATGCCATATAGATCCCTAATAATTGCAGGAAGAAGTATGTTCATCATAGCAGGGCTCAGAGAACCCCTTAACAGCTCAATGCAGACTGTGTTAATCCTCCTGCCGGTGTAATCCGCCATGTTTGATCAGTGAAAACTGCGCAGAAACCAGGTGAAGTGGGAGCTACTGCGCAGCCAGTCCGCACGGCCCAATAGCGATGCGAACAATGCATTGGAGCATTGGAATTCGCGTCGTTTCAGAGAAGCATCATGGAACTTGAACTCTCATGATGTCGGTTGGATTGCTGAACACTGATTCATAATTCATTTTTTAAGGTTTCGTTCAGTTCTCCTTATAGCTGGATGAACCGCATTTAAGAAGAATTTGCCTGTGGAGAAAAAAACACTTTTCTCCAATTCCGAAAACAGAATTTTGTACTTTGCTTCTTTCTGGAATATATGCGTTAATTTTATTCGGAATTAACAATTTCTAGACATATATTGTCTCTACAGTGTTGTGGTATACATTAGTTTCTAATAATTCATCAACCCTTTTTCATCATTTGGTTTAAAAGTTTATTGCTTTTTCTCATTGGGACATATTTTGAACAGACTCGGTACACTTCTTCACTTAGATTCTTCACGAAGGTTGCCCAGGTAATGTCTGTTAGCACCTTATTTATTTCATCCCAGTTAATTTGAATTACTCTAAATTTTATTTTGGCACACTGGCCGTCTTGCACATAGGTAGGGTGACCTACCCGCAAAAAAAAAAAAAAAAATTAAACATGTTGACCATCACTTGTGTCTTGCTAGAAGTGTGGACTTCAGTGCTGCAATGTACCCCCCCCCCCCCCGTCCATCCTTCTGACAGCTGGCGCCGTACTCACACCTCCAGGATTCAAGTCCTGCAGGGTCTGAGCTTATATACCACTAGCTCGGGTGGCCAGCCACAACTACAGCTGTGTCTGTAGGGTATATTACAAAGCCCTGTTTCCACTAGTTTGTGGAACTGGAAGTTTAATATGTACATCAGACGTAATGTTTAATTTTTTTAATTGACTTCGAAATGTTAGTAACAAATTTTCATTTTTACTGAGATTTATAATTTGTGTGAAGTTTACAACTTGGAGTTAAAGGACACAATTGCAACTAATGTGACATTTATTGTGGCAACGTTTCGCTCTCCAGGAGCTTTATCAAGCCATTACAAACAATACGTGGACACAGAGGGTATATAAAGGCTCAGAGTGAGGTACAATACTAGTGAGGTACCATTTCGATGTTCACTAGTGGTAGTAGTAGTAGTAGTAGTGGTAGTGACAAAAGTAATACAATATGGTAGAGCAATTAATTAGTACATGAGTAAAAGGATATAAAAGCTATTACTTGGGTAACATAAAAATAGGTTGGACAAATATGGACTGGAAAGAGGCAGCTTGTTTCAGTGTTCACTCTCTGTAATGTGCTTTGTGTAGTATAACAGGAGAGACTATGTGATGGCACGGTTTACTGTTTTCAGGAGGATTCTTGCTAAGACTTCAGAGATTGTGAAGTTGCCGTTGTTTTGTTTAATTGTATTTGAAACAGCGATCAGTGCTGATTCGAGGCACTTGCGTCTGCGGAAATTAGTTTCTTTGATCACTAATTGGGCGTCCCTGAATTTCATGAGATGATTGGTGGAATTTCGGTGTTGTACACAGGCGTTGTTCAAGTTATCGTTCCTACATGCGTAAATGTGTTCATTGAGGAGGGTG
>NW_027195438.1:37500-82500 GCF_038502225.1 Cherax quadricarinatus | reverse complement strand
CAATAGCCTCCATCTCGCTAATGTTACATCACACTAGCATCCGTCTCGCTAATGTTCCATCATACTAGCCTCCATCTCGCTAATGTTACATCACACCAACTTCCATCTCGCTAACGTTCCATACACTAGTTTCCGTCTAGCTCAATTTTCATCACACTAGCCTCCATCTCATTAAGATTTAATAACAATCTCATTAAGGTTTAATCTTCATTTTGTTAATATTCCATCACAATAGCCTCCAACTCGCTAAAGCTCCATCACACTAGCCTCCATCTCACCAATGTTTCATCACATTAACTTGTGTCTCTATTTTGTTCCATCACACTAGCCTCCATCTCACCAATGTTAAAAAAAGCCTCCATTTCGCTAATGTTCAATCAACAGCCTCCATCTCGCTAATCTTGCATCACACTAGCCTCCGTCTCGCTAATGTTCCATCATAAACCTCCATCTCGTTAATGTTCCATCATAATAGCCTAAAACTCGCTAATGTTCCATCACACTAGCCTCCATCTCGTTAAGGTTCCATCACACTAGCTTACAACTCGCTAATGTTCCATAACACTAGCCTCCATCTCTCTAATGTTCCACCTCAATAGCCTCTATCTTGCAAATGTTCCATCTCTAATGGTCTACTTCACTACCCTCCATCTCGCTAATGTTCCATCACACCGGCTTCCATTTCGTTAATGTTCCACGACGCTATTCACCATCTCGTTAATGTTCCATCACACCGGCCTACATCTCGCTAATGTTAAATCACACTAACCTCCATCTCGCTATTCCACTATACTAGCCTCTGCCTTGCTAATGTGCCATCACAATACCCTCTCTCTCGCTAATTTTCCATCACTCTAATCTCCATCTCCCTAATGTTCCATCACACTAGCCTCCATCTCGCTAATGTTCCATCACAAGGGTTGTCCTTATCTCTGACTTCAGAGAACTTGGTTTATCTCCCAACATTTTCTCGTCTTCCTGCTTTCTTCCTTCTTATCTCGGCTCATCCCTTTTTATTCTACCTGGTTTTCTGCCTTTATTCTTCCTTCCTTGTCTCCTACCTTCTTCCTTGTCTTTTACCTTCATCCTTGTCTCCTACCTTCCTCCTTGTCTCCTACCTTCCTCCTTGTCTCCTACCTTCTTTCTTGTCTCTTACCTTCTTCCTTATCTCCTATCCTCCTTCTCCTTGTCTCCTACCTTCTTCCTTGTCTCCTACCTTCTTCCTTGTCTCCTACTTTCTTCATTGTCTCCTACCTTCTTCCTTGTCACCTATCTTCCTTCTCCTTGTCTCCTACCTTCTTCCTTGTCTTCTAACTTCTTCCTTGTCTTCTATCCTCCTCCTCCTCCTTGTTTCCTACCTTCCTCCTTGTCTCCTACCTTCTTCCTTGTCTCCTATGCTCCTTCTTGTCTCCTAACTCTTTCCTTGTCTCCTATCCTCCTCCTCTTTGTCTTCTACCTTTTTTCTTGTCTCCTATCCTCCTCTTCCTTGTCTCCTACCTTCTTCCTTGTCTCCTATCTTCTTCCTTGTCTCCTATCCTCCTCCCTTGTCTCCTTCACTCTTGATTTTTTGTAGTGTTTTAGAGTCAGAGCTCAAGATTTTGAAGAAGGAGGAGGTTGTACTGCTCAAGGAGGAAAACAAGAATCTGAGAATTCGACTGGATAAATACAGCAAAGACTGTGAGGTGGTTGAAGTTAGTGAAGGACAGCAGGTTACCAGCAGTGAGGAGCAGATTGGGTAGATATCTGCAGTAAAGGGAGAAACATCACAGTGTGGAAGGTAAAAAGAGAAGATTTGAAGGCAGGAAATCACTTATCTCTTCTCCAGGGCGAATGTACTTCAATGATCAGTGAAGATAAAGGTACCACTAACTCTTCTTCTAATAAAGGTATGAATATCCTTGTGGCCGGTGACTCACAGGTATATACTGACTGTGCTTTTTGTAACAGAGATAGGAAGATGAGACAGAGGGTGTGTTTTCCAGGACATGGTGTTGGCGAGAGACAACAGGTTGGATAAAATCATGTCAGGTAATGGAAACAAGCCCATTATCTGCCTCAGTGTTGGTGGAAACGATACTGGAAAGGACAGGAGACAGGAGTTGCTAGTTAAGTGCAGGTCAGCTATAGATCTAATTAGGTCTAAGGGAGGGGTCCTGATCATATGAACAATAGGATTTACGCAAAAAAGTGAGTAATGATTGGATGTCTAGGGTAATTTGTGTAAATTGCTGGCTAGACAAAACAAGGCTTGGGGACATCTGTCTGGGTCAGGGGTGGGAGCATTAGCCAATTCAGTCGAGGGGCCCATTAATAAAATTATGCTCATTAAGGTGGCTTCTTATTATAGCTTGCCTGCTTACTGATGTCAAGTTTATCAGGGTGTAAATTAATGGAAGTGACTTATCCCTTGATTGAATGATAGGAATTACATTAGCCATCTTCCACATTTTCGATACAACACCAGTTCGGACTGATGAATTAAACTTGCTCGTTAGCGGCTAAGTTCCCACTTGCAGTTTTAAAGTACCCTTGGATATGGTTCATCGGGGCTGGGGACCTATTTTCAGTTTGTTTGTTTGACTGATATCCATGACCCTCGTGACGGTAATATTACTTAAGTTGTTTTCTTCAGGACCTGGATTATTATTAATTGCTGAAATATTTACATCCACTTGTGTGAAGACTGACAAGAAATAATTATTGAAATTAGAGCTCATTTGCTGCTCATTATCAACAAGATGTCTAGTCATAGTTTTCAGTGGTCATATTTTCTTCCCCTGATCTTTGTCTTACACACTATGAGGAACCCTTTCGGACCTTAGATTCATTAGCTACTTTAATTTCATTATCAGTTTTAGCCTTTCTAGCTCCTTTCTTTGCCTTTCTTTTTTCCAAATAGAATTTTTTTATTTGAACTGATTTCTTTCTGGAGACTTTTGGTCAAGTTGTACATTATTAAGAAGTCTTGTTTGCAGAGCCTATAGCTATTGTAGACATGATCTTCAACAGAATCATTAGATATGTAACCCCGGTCGAGACTAAACAGGTGTTCCCTAAGTCCATTAAAATCTTCTAAACGAAAATTGTAGACATTTTCCGTATTATCCATAGTCTCGTATTCCCAGATAATTGCCAGGTGATCACTTGCACCAAACTCTTCAGTGTTCTCTAGATTATTTACGAGTGTTTCCTTATTTGACAAAAGTACGTCTAGTTGATTATTGTCTCTGAAAAATTTTGTTAGAAAATTCTTGAAAAAACACTGGGGTAACAGCCGTGCTCCCTTACCTTCCCCTGGCCACGCCTCGCCACACTGGGGTAACAGCCGTGCTCCCTTACCTTCCCCTGGCCACACCTCGCCACACTGGGGTAACAGCCGTGCTCCCTTACCTTCCCCTGGCCACACCTCGCCACACTGGGGTAACAGCCGTGCTCCCTTACCTTCCCCTGGCCACGCCTCGCCACACTGGGGTAACAGCCGTGCTCCCTTAACTTCCCCTGGCCACGCCTCGCCACACTGGGGTAACAGCCGTGCTCCCTTACCTTCCCCTGGCCACACCTCGCCACACTGGGGTAACAGCCGTGCTCCCTTACCTTCCGCTGGCCACACCTCGCCACACTGGGGTAACAGCCGTGCTCCCTTACCTTCCCCTGGCCACGCCTCGCCACACTGGGGTAACAGCCGTGCTCCCTTACCTTCCGCTGGCCACACCTCGCCACACTGGGGTAACAGCCGTGCTCCCTTACCTTCCCCTGGCCACGCCTCGCCACACTGGGGTAACAGCCGTGCTCCCTTACCTTCCCCTGGCCACGCCTCGCCACACTGGGGTAACAACCGTGCTCCCTTATCTTCCCCTGGCCACACCTCGCCACACTGGGGTAACAGCCGTGCTCCCTTACCTTCCGCTGGCCACGCCTCGCCACACTGGGGTAACAGCCGTGCTCCCTTACCTTCCCCTGGCCACGCCTCGCCGCACTGGGGTAACAACCGTGCTCCCTTATCTTCCCCTGGCCACACCTCGCCACACTGGGGTAACAGCCGTGCTCCCTTACCTTCCCCTGGCCACACCTCGCCACACTGGGGTAACAGCATTGCTCCCTTACCTTCCCCTGGCCACACCTCGCCACACTGGGGTAAAAGCCGTGCTCCCTTACCTTCCACTGGCCACACCTCGCCACACTGGGGTAACAGCCGTGCACCCTTACCTTCCCCTGGCCACACCTCGCCACACTGGGGTAACAGCCATGCTCGCTTACCTTCCCCTGGCCACACCTCGCCACACTGGGGTAACAGCCGTGCTCTCTTACCTTCCCCTGGCCACACCTCGCCACACTGGGGGTAACAGCCGTGCTCCCTTACCTTCCCCTGGCCACACCTCGCCACACTGGGGTAACAGCCGTGCTCCCTTACCTTCCCCTGGCCACACCTCGACACACTGGGATAAACTGCCGTGCTTCCTTACCTTCCCCTGGCCACACCTCGCCACACTGGGGTAACAGCCGTGCTCCCTTACCTTCCCCTGGCCACACCTCGCCACAATGGGGTAACAGCCGTGCTCCCTTACCTTCCCCTGGCCACACCTCCACACACTGGGATAAACTGCCGTGCTTCCTTACCTTCCCCTGGCCACACCTCGCCACACTGGGGTAACAGCCGTGCTCCCTTACCTTCCCCTGACCACACCTCGCCACACAGGGGTAACAACCGTGCTCCCTTACCTTCCCCTGGCCACACCTCGCCACACAGGGGTAACAGCCGTGCTCCCTTACCTTCCACTGGCCACACCTCGCCACACTGGGGTAACAGCCGTGCTCCCTTACCTTCCCCTGGCCACACCTCGCCACACTGGGATAACGGCAGTGCTCCCTTACCTTCCCCTGGCCACACCTCGCCACACTGGGGTAACAGCTGTGCTCCCTTAACTTCCCCTGGCCACACCTAGCCACACTCGGATACCAGCCATGCTCCCTTACCTTCCCCTGGCCACACCTTGCCACACTGGGGTAACAGCCGTGCTCCCTTACCTTCCCCTGGCCACACCTCGCCACACTGGGGAAACAGCTGTGCTCCCTTACCTTTCCCTGGCCACACCTCGCCACACTGGGATAACAGCCGTGCTCCCTTACCTTCCTCTGGCCACACCTCGCCACACTGGGGTAACAACCGTGCTCCCTTACCTTCCCCTGGCCACACCTCGCCACACAGGGGTAACAGCCGTGCTCCCTTACCTTCCACTGGCCACACCTCGCCACACTGGGGTAACAGCCGTGCTCCCTTACCTTCCCCTGGCCACACCTCGCCACACTGGGATAACGGCAGTGCTCCCTTACCTTCCCCTGGCCACACCTCGCCACACTGGGGTAACAGCCGTGCTCCCTTACCTTCCCCTGGCAACACCTCGCCACACTGGGGTAACAGCCGTGCTCCCTTACCTTCCCCTGGCCACACCTCGCCACACTGGGGTAACAGCTGTGCTCCCTTACCTTCCCCTGGCCACACCTAGCCACACTGGGATACCAGCCGTGCTCCCTTACCTTCCCCTGGCCACACCTCGCCACACTGGGGTAACAGCCGTGCTCCCTTACCTTCCCCTGGCCACACCTCGCCACACTGGGGAAACAGCTGTGCTCCCTTACCTTCCCCTGGCCACACCTCGCCACACTGGGATAACAGCCGTGCTCCCTTACCTTCCTCTGGCCACACCTCGCCACACTGGGGTAACAGCCGTGCTCCCTTACCTTCCCCTGGCCACACCTCGCCACACTGGGGTAACAGCCGTGCTCCCTTACCTTCCTCTGGCCACACCTCGCCACACTGGGGTAACAGCCGTGCTCCCTTTCCTTCCCCTGGCCACACCTCGACAAACTGGGATAAAGTGCCGTGCTTCCTTACCTTCTCCTGGCCACACCTCGCCACATTGGGGTAACAGCCGTGCTCCCTTACCTTCCCCTGGCTACACCTCGCCACACTGGGGTAACAGCCGTGCTCGCTTACCTTCCCCTGGCCACACCCCGCCGCACTGGGGTAACAGCCGTGGTCTCTTACCTTCCCCTGGCCACACCTCGCCACACTGGGGGTAACAGCCGTGCTCGCTTACCTTCCCCTGGCCACACCTCGCCACACTGGGGTAACAGCCGTGGTCTCTTACCTTCCCCTGGCCACACCTCGCCACACGGGGGGTAACAGCCGTGCTCGCTTACCTTCCCCTGGCCACACCTCGCCGCACTGGGGGTAACAGCCGTGCTCCCTTACCTTCCCCTGGCCACACCTCGCCACACTAGGATAACAACAGTGCTCCCATACCCTCCCCTGGCCACACCTCGCCACACTGGGATAACAGCAGTGCTCCCTTACCTTCCCCTTGCCACACCTCGCCACACTGGGGTAACAGCCCTGCTCCCTTACCTTCCCCTGGACACACCTCGCCACACTGGGGTAACAGACGTGCTCCCTTACCTTCCCCTGGCCACACCTCGCCACACTGGGGTAACAGCCGTGCTCCCTTACCTTCCACTGGCCACACCTCGCCACACTGGGGTAACAGCCGTGCTCCCTTACCTTCCCCTGGCCACACCTCGCCACACTGGGGTAACAGCCGTGCTCCCTTACCTTCCACTGGCCACACCTCGCCACACTGGGGTAACAGCCGTGCTCCCTTACCTTCCCCTGGCCACACCTCGCCACACTGGGGTAACAGCCGTGCTCCCTTACCTTCCCCTGGACACACCTCGCCACACTGGGGTAACAGCCGTGCTCCCTTACCTTCCACTGGCCACACCTCGCCACACTGGGGTAACAGCCGTGCTCCCTTACCTTCCACTTGCCACACCTCGCCACACTGGTGTAACAGCCGTGCTCCCTTACCTTCCCCTGGCCACACCTCGCCACACTGGGGTAACAGCCGTGCTCCCTTTCCTTCCCCTGGCCACACCTCGCCACACTGGGGTAACAGCCGTGCTCCCTTACCTTCCACTGGCCACACCTCGCCACACTGGGGTAACAGCCGTGCTCCCTTACCTTCCCCTGGCCACACCTCGCCACACTGGGATAACAGCAGTGCTCCCTTACCTTCCCCTGGCCACACCTCGCCACACTGGGGTAACACCCGTGCTCCCTTTCCTTCCCCTGGCCACACCTCGCCACACTGGGGTAACAGCCGTGCTCCCTTACCTTCCCCTGCCCACACCTCGCCACACTGGGGTAACAGCTGTGCTCCCTTACCTCCCCCTGGCCACACCTAGCCACACTGGGATAACAGCCGTGCTCCCTTACCTTCCCCTGGCCACACCTTGCCACACTGGGGTAACAGCCGTGCTCCTTTACCTTCCTCCTGGCCACACCTCGCCACACTGGCGGAATAGCCGTGCTCTCTTACCTTCCCCTGGCCACACCTCGCCACACTGGAGTAACAGCCGTGCTCTCTTACCTTCCCCTGGCCACACCTCGCCGCACTGGGGTAACAGCCGTGCTCTCTTACCTTCCCCTGGCCACACCTCGCCACACTGGAGTAACAGCCGTGCTCTCTTACCTTCCCCTGGCCACACCTCGCCGCACTGGGGTAACAGCCGTGCTCTCTTACCTTCCCCTGGCCTCACCTCGCCACACTGGAGTAACAGCCGTGGTCTCTTTCCTTCCCCTCGCCACACCTCGCCACACTGGGGTAACAATCGTGCTCTCTTACCTTCCCCTGGCCACACCTCGCCACACTGGGGTAACAGCCGTGCTCTCTTACCTTCCCCTGGCCACACCTCGCCACACTGGAGTAACAGCCGTGCTCTCTTACGTTCCCCTGGCCACACCTCGCCACAATGGGGCCACACCTCGCCGCACTGGGGTAACAGCCGTGCTCTCTTACCTTCCCCTGGCCACACCTCGCCACACTGGAGTAACAGCCGTGCTCTCTTACCTCTCCCTGGCCACACCTCGCCACAATGGGGTAACAATCGTGCTCTCTTACCTTCCCCTGGCCACGCCTCGCCACACTGGGGTAACAGCCCTGCTCTCTTACCTTCCCCTGGCCACACCTCGCCACACTGGAGTAACAGCCGTGCTCTCTTACCTTCCCCTGGCCACACCTCGCCACACTGGGGTAACAGCCGTGCTCTCTTACCTTCCCCTGGCCACACCTCGCCACACTGGGGTAACAGCCGTGCTCTCTTACTGTGGTAACAGCCGTGCTCTCTTTCCTTCCCTTGGCCACACCTCGCCACACTGGGGTAACAGCCCTGCTCTCTTACCTTCCCCTGGCCACACCTCGCCACACTGGAGTAACAGCCGTGCTCTCTTACCTTCCCCTGGCCACACCTCGCCACTGGAGTAACAGCCGTGCTCTCTTACCTTCCCCTGGCCACACCTCGCCACACTGGGGTAACAGCCCTGCTCTCTTACCTTCCCCTGGCCACACGTCGCCACACTGGAGTAACAGCCGTGCTCTCTTACCTTCCCCTGGCCACACCTCGCCACACTGGGGTAACAGCCGTGCTCTCTTACCTTCCCCTGGCCACACCTCGCCACACTGGGGTAACAGCCGTGCTCTCTTACCTTCCCCTGGCCACACCTCGCCACACTGGGGTAACAGCCGTGCTCTCTTACCTTTCCCTGGCCACACCTCGCCACACTGGGGTAACAGCCGTGCTCTCTTACCTTCCCCTGGCCACACCTCGCCACATCATCACTGACAATTGCATCTTAACGTCATCGGAAATCTCGCAGACAATTAATCTCTTATTAATGAGCTCATAAGCTGTAATACTATTGCTGACGCTCATCAGTAATCTCCAACTGTCCCCTGTCACTACGTGTGTTTTTGTGTGTAGGAGTGGGAGTGGGAGTGGGAGTGTGAGTTGGAGTGGGAGTTGGAGTGGGAGTGGGAGTGGGAGTGGGAGTTGGAGTGGGATACTTCCTCACCTATGAGCCGAGCTCTACTCGAGTCCCTCACTCAGAGTTCTAGCTTCATGCTCTCGACGCTTTTGATCCCCTGAGCCACTCCAGCTTCATTTTGACCATTTATTCTGGTCTGGAGGGTCTTGTATGAACCAATGTTCTCTCTTACTGACTTCTGATCTTTAACGACTGCTGGGGATCAAGACTTTTTCAATATATTTCATTCGGATCATTTTACACATTTTTCATAGCTTGCCTCAGAGAGGATTTTATTTCATGTTTCTTTTTATTTTCAAGTAATTAAAGTTAGTAACTTGGTATCGTCTGAATCCTATTATGATTATTTAATCTGCAGTGATTCAGTAAAGGGGGAGTCCAACTTGTTGGTTCCCTGCCTTTACCTTTCTTAATAAAGTTACCTAACGTTACACCTGTGTACTGTGTTTATGTAACAAGATGATAAGAGAAGTAAACACAACATTATATCATAAAAAGAATAAAATTATTACTAAGACATATGTGCAACAGTTAGGTGTCTTTATTCTGAAACGTTTCACCTACCCAGTAGGCTTCTTAAGTCGATTACAGAGGAGGCAGAAGAAGCTGTAGAGATGTAAAGGCGATGCAGTCAGTCCATCTCTCTTGAAGAAGTATTTCTGAGGTGGTCAGTCCCTCAGCCTGGACGACGAGTTATGCTCCATAGCGTGGAACAATGTGAAGCTGAAGAAAAAGTTTCGAGACTTATAAACTGTCGAAGATAATCCTCTATACATCTGTATTGCTACTGCTGCCTCCTCTGTATTCGACTGGAGAAGCCTACTGTGTAGGCGAAACGTTTCGGAATTAAGATAAATAACTGTTGCACATGTGTCTTACATATCAACTTGTCGGTATTAAATACCATTGTGATATTCACATGGATTATAATACTGTGGTCCCTCGCTTTTCGTAGTTCTCGGCAATCGTAAATTTCGCCTGGAGTTTACCTGGAGTTTACCTGGAGAGAGTTTCGGGGGTCAACGCCCCCGCGGCCCGGTCTGTGACCAGGCCTCCTGGTGGATCAGCGCCTGATCAACCAGGCTGTTGCTGCTGGCTGCACGCAAACCAACTCTCTTAGGGGTATTTTCATATAAACATGGACTCGCTTTTCATAGGTTGACTCGCGAATAGTAGTTCGTCCAGGACGCGTACGCACAGTGTGAGCAGTGTGAGCCGGGGCGGCCTCCCTACCCAGCCAGTCTGGCATTGTTTACCAGTGAGTGAAGGTCCCCTCAAGTGCTCCTACGAAATATTTCATAATATTCCACTCATTTTAGTGCTTCCAATTACTAAATAAGCTACCATGGCTCCAAAGAAATCTCCTAGTGCCAAACCTGTGGTAAAGAAGGTGAGAAATATGTACAGTGACAAAGTCTTGGGCCATTTTCGGGAAGTGTTAAAGAGACGCCAGAAACAGAGCTCTCTCCACAGTTACTTTGCGAGACAGGACTAGAGTGACTCTCAAGGTGGTCCTAGTGGCATTAAGAAACAGAGAAGAGAAGCAACCCCAGAGAAGCAATTGGTACCTGAGGTGTTGCTGGAAGGGGATTCCCCTTCCAAACTGTAAACAATCCAATCTCTCTCCTCCTCCAGTCTCCCATACACTAAGAAGAATCTCCAATAAAGGTAAGTGTTATGCTGTTAATGTTTCATTCATCATTTCCCATTGTATTGTTTATGAACTACATGCATATTTCATGTTAAAAAAATTTTTGTTTTAATACTTCTGGGTGTCAGGAACGGATTGATTGTATTTACATTATTTCTTATGGGGAAAATTGATTCGCAAATCGTAAATTTCGTTTATATTAACGGCTCCAGGAACGGATTAATTACGAAAAACGAGGGACCACTGTACTGATAATTTGATGAGTAAGACACATGTGTGACATTAGTTGTTTTTATTTACAAAACGTTTCGCCTGCGGCCGCAGGCTTCATCAGCTGATTAGAAATGATGGGCTGAACACATCGACTCCAGGCTGAGGGACTGATCATCTCAAATTCCTTCTCATATTACACCGCTCTTCTCTATGTTGGACTGAAGAAGCCTCTGACTGGCCAAACGTTTTCAGAAGAAAGATACCAAAATGTTGCACAAATGTCTTATTTATCAACTTGTCCGTTTTCTAAACCATTTATAAAAAACTGATTTCAAAATTAGACACATGTGCAACATCTGGGTATCTTTATTGTAGACGTTTCGCCATCCAGTGGCTTTATAAATACAAATTCAAGGACATACCAGGAAGATAAGAGCTGTATACAAAAGATAAGGTTATCAGTCCCACAGCCTTGGAATTTGTGTGAAGAGCACCGTAGCCGTGAAGAGTCTGGTGCACAGGCAAGAAGGCTGACGCTTATATACTGACGTCAGACGGAGAAGGATGGGTAGCAGACGAGGGCATAGTCACTGGTAGGCGAGATTTCCCAGTGGAAGTAGGTCATACCCAAAGGGATGGGTTAGTGGTGATAGTGGTAGTAGTAGTAGTAGTAGTAGTAGCTCTCGTCTGCTACCCGTCCCTTTCCACCTGAGGCGAGTAAATAAGCATCAGCCATTTCGCCTGTGCTCCAGACTCTTCACGACTACGGTGCTCTTCACACCAATTCCAAGGTTGAGGGACTGATTACCTCATCTTTTGTATATAGTTCTTATCTTCCAGGTATGTCCTTGAACTTGTATTTATAAAGTCACTGGATAGCGAAACGTCTATAATAAAGATACCCAGATGTTGCACATGTCTAATATTTATCCTGTCGGTATTTTATACCATTCGTGTAAAACTGATTTCCTTGTAACATAGCTGAGGGACTGTCTCCAGGATTGTGATTCATCTCTGTAATCGACTGATGAAGCCTGCATCTTAAGCGAAACATTATGTTGATAAAGACACTTAATGTTGAAAAATAAAAGACAAAATACCGTGACTGGAACAATGTACAAACAGCCCGCACAATAAAATGTTACATTAGTTGCATCTGTGTCCCTGTACCTAACAACCTTAGCAACTTATGATATTCATTACGAGGAAAATGCAAACACCTGAAGAACTGGAGACACCTTAAAAGTGCTGATGTTCTGAAGCTACACTGGCAGAAGTGTACCTGGCAGGAGTAGTAGTATTAGTAGTAGTAGTAGTAGTAGTAGTAGTAGTAGTAGTAGTAGTAGTAGTAGTAGTAGTAGTAGTAGTAGTAGTAATAGTAGTACTAGCAGTAGTAGTAATAGTAGTAGTAGTAATAGTAGTGGTAGTAGTAACAGTAGTAGTAGTAGTACAGTATTAGTAATAGCAGTAGTAATAGTAGCAGTAGTAGTAGCAGTATTAGTAATAGTATTAATAATAGTAGTAGTTATTGTAGTAGAAGTAGTAGTGCTAATAGATGTTGTAATAGTAAGATACTAGCAAAAGTAGCAATGGTGTCAAGTCCTTGCTCTACATATCTCAGTCCAGGATGATCACCTTGTTTCTCTAAACAGTACGGCTGTTCTCTTCACCTACCTTACTTCATAATGGTAGTATGGTTGGAAGGAATTTGGAGTAGGAGCAGAGCCTTCTATTTTTCTCTGCTGACCTCAGCCGTCAAGACAAGAGAAACAACAACAGCAGCTAGACACCTGGGGAGTAAGATTTTATGTCATTTGTTTTTCCGCCTATTAGCTCCCTGCCTCTCCTTATCTCGCTCACTGATTCCTTTTTCATCCAGGTCTTCCTCCTTTGTTCCTTCTTTCTAGTCACAGAACGCTCCATGCACATCTCTTGTTTTCTTTTCTTCTCTCCTTCTTTTCTCGTCCCTTTCAAACTTGGAAAGTTCCAATTTTCCCTTCATCTAACTTGACTTCTTTACTTTCCAGCCTTGTGCTTCTCTCTCTCTTATTCCCAGCTTTCATTTCTCCTTGCCTCCCTCCTTTTCTGCTTCCTCTTTTTCACTTTCCCACCCTCTCCTGTCCACCTTCCCTCTAAATATGGAAGGTTCTTGCTAATCCATTTCTTACTGTACTCGCCTCGTCTCTCTTCCCTTTGTTTCTTCTTTTCACCTCACTACACTTCTCTTCCCTGTCGGCTTCTCGTCTTCCCTTCCTCTTCCGATTTCTTCGTCCCTCCCAACCTATGACCGTGTCTTCTGCCTGAGGTAGCAAAGTTCCCCCGAGGGAGATGGAGTCGACAGATAAAGTTATTGGACAGTTTCCGATGGATCTGGGGAATGTGCGGCCATTGCTTTTATTCCCGTAGATATCATCAGCTAGTGATTGTTGTTGTTGGTTTTGTTGTTGTCGTTGTTGTTGTTGGTGCCTGCGTGTGTGTGTGTGTATGTGTGTGTGTGCGTGTGTGTATGTATTCACGTAATTGTACTCACCTAGTTGTGGTTGCAGAGTCGATTCATAGCTCCTGGCCCCGCCTCTTCACTGGTCGCTACTAGGTCCCTCTTCCTGCTCCATGAGCTTTATCATACCTCTTCTTAAAGCTATGTATGGATCCTGCCTCCACTACATCACTTCCCAGATTATTCCACTTCCTGACAACTCTGTGACTGAAGAAATACTTCCTAATATCCCTGTGATTCATCTGAGTTTTCAACTTCCAACTGTGACCCCTTGTTGCTGTGTCCCATCTCTGAAACATCCTGTCTCTGTCCACCGTGTTGGTTCTTCTCAGTATTTTATATGTCGTTATCATATCCCCCCTATCTCTCCTGTCCTACAGTGTCGTCAGGTTGATTTCCCATAACCTCTCCTCGTAGGGCATGCCCTTTAACTCCGTGTGTACTCACCTATTTGTACTCACCTATTTGTGGTTGCAGGGGTCGAGTCACAGCTCCTGGCCCCGCCTCTTCGCTGATTGCTACTAGGTCCTCTCTCTCCCTGCCCCATGAGCTTTATCATACCTCGCCTTAAAACTATGTATGGTTCCTGCCTCCACTACATCCCTTTCTAGGCTATTCCATGGCCTGACTACTCTATGACTGAAGAAATACTTCCTAACATCCCTTTGATTCATCTGAGTCTTCAACTTCCAATTGTGACCTCTTGTGTTTGTGTCCCATCTCTGGAACATCCCGTCTTTGTCCACCTTGTCTATTCCGCGCAGTATTTTATATGTCGTTATCATGTCTCCCCTGACCCTCCTGTCCTCCAGTGTCGTCAGGCCGATTTCCCTCAGCCTTTCTTCGTAGGACAATCCCCGTAGCTCTGGGACTAGTCTTGTTGCAAACCTTTGCACTTTCTCTAATTTCTTGACGTGCTTGACTAGGTGTGGATTCCAAACTGGTGCTGCATACTCCAGTATGGGCCTGACGTAGATGGTATACAGAGTCTTAAACGAATCCTTACTGAGGTATCGGAACGCTATCCGAAGGTTTGCCAGGCGCCCGTATGCTGCAGCAGTTATCTGATTGATGTGTGCTTCAGGAGATATGCTCGGTGTTATACTCACCCCCAGATCTTTTTCCTTGAGTGAGGTTTGCAGTCTTTGGCCATCTAAACTATATTGTGTCTGCGGTCTTCTTTGCCCTTCCCCAATCTTCATGACTTTGCATTTGGCAGGGTTAAAATCAAGGAGCCAGTTGCTGGATCAGGCTTGTAGCCTGTCCAGGTCTCTTTGTAGTCCTGCCTGATCCTCGTCCGATTTGATTCTTCTCATTAACTTCGTATCATCTGCAAATAAGGACACTTCTGAGTCTATCCCTTCCGTTATGTCGTTCACATATACCAAGAACAGGTCCTAGGACTGACCCCTGTGGAACCCCGCTTGTCACAGGCGCCCACTCTGACACCTCGTCACGTACCATGACTCGTTGTTGCCTCCCTGTCAGGTATTCTCTGATCCATTGCAGTGCCTTTTCTGTTATGTGTGCCTGATCCTCTAGCTTTTGCAGTAACCTCTTGTGAGGAACTGTGTCGAAGGCCTTCTTGCAGTCCAAAAATATGCAGTCGATCCACCCCTCTCTCTCTTGTCTTACTTCTGTCACCTTGTCATAAAACTCTAGTAGGTTTGTGACACAGGATTTTCCTTCCCTGAAACCGTGCTGGTTGTCAATTATACACTTGTTTCTTTCCAGGTGCCCCACCACTCTCCTCCTGATGATCTTCTCCATGACCTTGCATACTATACACGTTAGTGATACAGGTCTGTAGTTTAGTGCCTCATGTCTGTCTCCCTTTTTAAAAATTGGGACTACATTTGCCATTTTCCATACCTCAGGGAGTTGCCCAGTTTCAAATGATGTGTTAAAGATCTTTGTTAATGGCTCACACAATATCTCTGCTCCCTCTTTAAGGACCCATGGAGAGATGTTGTCTGGTCCCACCGCCTTTGAGGTGTCAAGTTCGCATAGCAGCTTCTTCACCTCCTCCTTGGTTATATGTACCTCATCCAGCACTTGCTGGTGTGCCCCCCAGTTCTGATTTCTTGGAGTCCTACTGGTTTCCACTGTAAATACCTCTTTAAATCTTGTGTTGAGCTCCTGACAAACCTCTCGGTCGTTTGTTGTGAATTCCCCATCACCCTTCCTCAGTCTGATTACCTGGTCCTTGACTGTTGTTTTCCTCCTGATGTGGCTGTACAACAGCTTCGGGTCAGTCTTTACTTTTGATGCTATGTCATTTTCATATTGTCTCTGAGCCTCCCTTCTTATCTGTGCATATTCGTTTCTGGCTCTTCGGCTGATTTCTTTATTTTCCTGAGTTCTCTATCTTCTGTACCTTTTCCATTCTCTAGTACACCTAGTTTTTGCCTCCCTACACCTTTGGGTGAACCAAGGACTCGTTCTGTTCTTCCCATTATTTCTGTTTCCCTTGGGAACAAACCTCTCCTCTGCCTCCTTGCATTTTGTTGCTACATAGTCCATCATTCCTTGTACTGGTTTTCCTGTCAGTTCCCTCTCCCACTGAATGTCTTGAAGGCAGTTCCTCATGCCTGAGTAGTTCCCCCTTTTGTAGTTTGATTTTTCCCAACCTATTCCTGCTACTCTCTCTCCACTTGGAGCTCAACTATGTAGTCGAAGCACAGAACCACATGATCACTAGCTCCCAGGGGCCTTTCATACATGATACCCTCGATGTCCGAACTACTCATGGTGAATACAAGGTCCAGCCTTGCTGGTTCATCCTCTCCTCTCTCTCTGGTAGTGTCTCTAACATGTTGATGCATGAGATTTTCCAGTACCACAACTGTGTGTGTGTGTGTGTGTGTGTGTGTGTGTGTGTGTGTGTGTGTGTGTGTGTGCTCTTGTTCCTATTTTCCATTTCTGACACATTCTATCCCTGCTCACCCTATCTGTTTTATACATCTTTATCATATCGTATCTAATCCTCCTGTAATCCAGCGTCATCAGATTGAGTTTACCCTCTCCTCAAAGGACATTCCTTTTTGTTCCAGTTTCTTGATATGCTTGACCATGTGTGGGTTCCACACTGATGCTGCGTACTCCAATATGGACCTCACGTAAACAGTGTATTGTGGACGTGGATGACTCCTTACTTAGATGTCGAGAAGCCATTCGTAGATTTGCCAGATGTACATCTGTTGCAGTAGTTATTTGGTTGATGCTCCCCTCATGGCATATGCTTGGTATGATATTCACCCCAAGGTCCTCTTTGAGTAAGGATTGCAGTCTTTGACCCCCGAGCCTGAACTCCGTCTGTAATCTGCTATGTTCTTTCCTCAGGTTTCTTAACTTTGCCTTTGGTGGGCTTAAACTCCAGGAGCCATTTGTCAGACCAGGCTTGCAGCCTGTCTAGATAATTTGCAGCATTTCTTGGTCCTCGTCAACTTGAATTATCCTCATTAGCTTCACATCGTCTGCAAACAGGGACACCTCTAACTCCTATCTCTTCTGTTATGTCATTCACGTTCAGAGGTATGAGTGTTTGTGGGAAACAATCAGGCTGCAGTACTAGGGTTGAAAACAACAGTTATTACCACGATACCTCAGGGATATGTTTAAAAGACAATATTAAAAATAAAGTTGCTAGTAATTGCAAAACAATTGCTCAACAAACAAGGAGAGATGGTAGAAGGTAACGAGTGACTAGCTCCCTTTTAAGGTGTACTATACAAATAGCAGGAGTCTAAGAAATAAGATAGATGAGCTAAGATTACCTGCAACTGCAGGTAATATAGATATTATTGCTATAACAGAGACCTGGTTTAACTTGAAAGATAGAGAAACGCCTTCTGAATGCAACATACTGGATTATAAACTATTCCACACTGATAGGGTCAACGGGAAGGGTGATGAAGTGAGATGTATGTCAGAGATAATTTAAATTGTTGTGTTAAACAAGATATAAGATTAGAAACATCGGACACATGATCTGTTTGGTTACAGTTTCAGGAAGGTCGTGAAAAACTAATTTTGGGTGTGATTTATAGGCCCCCAAAACTTGATAGGCGTGCAGTAAGCTGTTATGGGACGACATTCATAAGGCATCTAGATATGAAAATGTTGTGTTAATGGGAAATTTTAACTTTAGACAAATTGATTGGAACAATGTGACTGGAAATCTTGAGTCTAATGACTTTCTTGACACGGTTCAGTATTGCTTTTTAAAACAGTTTGTGACAGAACCAACTAGAGCAAACAACCTGCTTGACTTGGTTCTTGCCAACAAACAATCACCAGTTAATAATCTTGAGGTTAATGATGAGCTTGCGGAAAACAATCACAAATCACTTAGTTTCAATATATCATGGAATTACCCAGATAACTGCAATCAAATCTTAATCCCAGATTTCTGCCTGGGCGACTTCATGGGTATGAGAAATTACCTGGGATGACCTGACTATGGGTCAGGTAGGTGGTGTTGGTTGCCAACATGACGTGTTTCAGAGCATAGTTCTAGCTGCCCAGACAACTTTTGCTCTGAGTAGGGAAATTAGATCTAACAAAAATGATCCCAAATTGATAAACAATAGATTAAAACATCTCATTGGTCAAAAGAGAGACACATATAGGCGTATCAAAAGAGGGGATGGGTAGTTAAGAGATCAATATATTCAGTTAAAGAGAGATATAAAAAAGGAATAAGAAAAGCAAAAAAGGATTATGAGGCTCAAGTCGCAAGGGATTCGAAGACTAACCCAAAAAAGGTTCTTTCAAGTATACAGAAGTAAGATTAGGGACAAGATAGGCCCACTTAAGAGTAACTCTGGTTAGATCACTGACAGCGATAAGGAAATGTGTGAACTTTTCAATACCTACTTCCTCTCAGTTTTTACTCAGGAAGATACAAGCGAAATTCCAGAATTAATAAATTATGTAGAACAGGACGATAATAAACTATGCACGATTGCGGTAACTAGTAACATGGTCCTCAGACAAATAGAGAAATTAAAATCTAACAAATCCCCAGGTCCTGATGAACTGTTTGCAATGGTGTTAAAGGAATGTAAAGAGAAACTTAGCATACCTTTGGCTAATTTTTTCAATATATCACTACAAACTGGCATAGTGCCAGACAAGTGGAAAATGCCAAATGTAATACCTATTTACTAGGCAGGTGACAGGTTCTTAGCTTCGAACTATAGATCAATAAGCCTTACCTCCATAGTTGCAAAATTTATGGAACCAATAATTGCCGAAGCAATTCGAAGCCATCTTGAAAGGCATAAATTGATTAATGAATCTCAGCACGGTTTTACAAAGGGGCGTTCCTGTCTTATGATGTTACTAACTTTCTTCACTAAGGTGTTTGAGGAGGTAGATCATGGTATTGAATATGATATTGTGTATATGGACTTCAGTAAGGTTTTCGATAGAGTTCCACATCAGAGGCTATTGAGGAAACTTAAGGCACACAGAATAGGAGGAGAATTTTTTTCCATGGTTGACAAATAGGCATCAGAGAGTTTGCATAAATGGGGAGAAATCAGAATGGGGGCACGTCACAACTGGTGTTCCACAGGGGTCAGTGTTGGGTCCCTTGTTGTTCAGAGTTTGCAGAAACAGCACCGGTCCTAGAACTGACCCCTGTGAAACCCCGCTTGCTACAGGCGCCCACTCTGACACCTCGCCACGTACCATGACTCGCTTTTGTCTTCCTGGCAGATATTCCCTAATCCACTGAAGTGCCTTCCCTGTTATCCCTGCCTGGTCCTCCAGTTTTTGCACTAATCTCTTGTGTGGAACTGTGTCAAGCACCTTCTTACGGTCCAAGGAAATGCAGTCTACCCACCCCCCTCTCTCTCTCTCTCTCTTGTCTTACTGCTGTCACCTTGTCATAGAACTCCAGTAGGTTTGTGACAGGATTTCTCATCCGTGCAGGCTGTTGTTGATAAGCTCATTCCTTTCTAGGTGCTCCACCACTCTTCTCCTGATAATCTTCTCCATGACTTTGTATACTTTACATGTCAGTGACACTGGTCTGTAGTTTAACCCTTGAACTATCCAAATGTAGATCTACGTTTGCACGTGTAGTGCTCCGACCTTGATTTTCTCCCTAGGAAAGATGTAAAAAACAAAAAAGTAGATCTACGTTCGCAGTGCTTCACGAGTGAACGTAGATCTACATTTGGACAGTTAGAGGGTTAATGCTTCGTGTCTGTGTCTTTTTTGTTTTTAAAATGAGAGTATATTTACTGTCTTCCATATCTCAGATAGTTGCCCTGTTTCCATAGATATGTTGAAGACTGTTGTTATTGGAACACACAGTGGCTCTGCTCCCTCTCTCAGTACCCATGGAAAGATGTCTTCAGGCCCCAGCACTTTTAAGGTAGCTGGCTCGTTTAGCAGCCTTTTCACTTCTTCGGTTGTATGTATTGTGTCTAACAGTTGATGGTGTACCCCACCTCTCAGTCTTTCTGGAGTCCCTTCCGTCTCCTCTGTGAACACTTCTTTGAATCTCATGTTGAGCTCCTCACATACTTCATGGTCGCTTCTTGTGATCTACCATCCTTCATTCCTCAGCCCGATTACCTGGTCATTGACTGCTGTTTTCCTCCTGATGTGGCTGTACAGAAGCTTAGGGTCAGATTTGGCTTTCGCTGCTATGTCATTTTCATATCGTTCTTGGGCCTCCCTTCTTACTTGTGCATATTCATTTCTGGCTCTATGACTGCTCTCCTTATTCACCTGGGTCATTTGTCTTACATGCTTCTTCCATTCTCTATCACACCTGGTTTTGGCCTCTCTACACCTTTGGATGAACCAAGGGCTCATCAAGAATTTCTCGTTAATTCTTTTACCCTTGGGTACACACTTCTCCTCAGCTTCCTTGCCTATTGTTGTCACACATTCTATCATCTCATTTACTGACTTCCTTGTCAGTTCTCTGTCCCACTGAAGCCTGTGCAGGAAATTTTTCATGCCTGTGTAGTCCCATCTCTTGTAGCTTGGCTTCATTCGTCCTGCCCTTCCTGCTTCCCTCTCCACTTGTAACTCTACTGTGTATTCGAAGCTCAGAACCACGTGGCCACTGGCCCTGAGGGGCCTTTCTTATGTGATGTCCTCAATATTTGCACTACTCAAGGTAAATACTAGGTCCAGTCTTGTTGGTTCATCCTCTTCTCTCACTCTGGTAGTGTCCCTTACATGTTGGTACATGAGGTTTTCCAGTACCACTATCGTCTTAGCCCTCCACGTTTCTGGTCCCCCATGTGGCTCCAGGTTCTCCCAGTCGATTTTCTTGTGATTGAAGTCACCCTTGATCAGCAGCTTTGCCCTGCTTGCACGAGCCCTTCTGGCTATTTCAGCCAGTGTGTTAACCATCGCTCATCATTCTCTTGCCTTGGCCTCCTGCTATTCTGTGGTGGGTTATACATCACTTACTACTTTGGGACCTCCAGACAGAAGTGTTCCTATTTTGTAGTCTCTTGCTTCTCTGTCTCCTCTCTCCAGTTAATCAAAATCCCATCAGTTTTTGATAAGCAGTGTCGCTCCTCCACCCTCTCTGTTCCCTCTTTCTTTCCTGGGGATCTACAGCATACTGTAGGGTGGGGGCTGTAAGTGTGGACTGTGGTTTGTGATGGGAGAGAGAGCATGTTTGGTTGTGGGGTTATGGGGTGGTTCTGTTTGTGATTGCGCTTGTTGCTCTGTCCTACTCTGGTTGTCCTCTGCTGACTGTGTCCTTGTTTCTTTTTCTAGCCCCTTTCGTTTGTGTGTCCTCTCCCTCAGCTGCTGTTGTTCTGTTTTTGTTCTGTCTCAGTCTAGGAACACCCTCTTGTATGTTGACAATTCCTTCAGCCATGGTTTCTTTTGCAGGATCCTGTTTTGCTCCGTTTCTGTCTTGAAAATCAATTTGACCGGCCGATTTCTCAGTCATGTCCTCCTTACCTATTTCTTTAATAATGTTTTCAATCTCCTGTTTTTCTTCCTGCCATTTTTCATTGTGTGTCCTCCCCTCGCTCTCCTGAAGCCCATGAACAAACACTGACTTCTCCCTCTCCTCCTCCCATTGCCTTTCTCTCTTTGTCTCTGGATCCCATTTTTACATGGCCAGTGTCTCCCTTATTTTTTCCAGTAACTCTTGGTGGCATGGTCGTGCTTCTGCATTATACCTATCCCCCTCTCCACCTTCTCCACTCTGCCTTACTGCTATCCCTGCTCCTAACAACTCTCCCGTTCATTCCTCGGCCCTGCTTGATAGACTGATACTGCCTTAGCATAAGTCATGTCTCCTTCCTTTCTGTTGGGCTCCTCATTCAGTAGAGGTATACAAGCTTCAGATGCTATGTCTCTTCTGGGCAATAGTCCTGCAACTTGCTTAAGCCTATTTATCTCATATTCTAGGGCCTGTATCTTGGCTTCTGCAGCTTTGGCTTGTGACTCCCATTTCTTCTCTACCTCCATCCTCTTCTTCATTTTTACAGAAAGCTCACTTAGTTTGCTCTCCCACCCTTGTTCCATCCTTTTACATTGCTCTTCCATCCATTCTTCCTTACCAGGACCATCTTCCACTGATCCTCTGAGCCGTCAACTTTACCTCTGAGCCATCATTTTTTTATGGGTTAGGTGTTGTACTGTGTGTGTGTGCTGTTTGTGTGTGTGTGCAACTGTGCATGTACGTTTGTGTGGGGGGAGATTGGAAGGGGGAGAAAGATGGGGAGAGAGGGGAGGGGGACAGTGATGGAGGGGAGGAGAGAGAGAGAGAGAGAGAGAGGGACAAGGTGTAGAATGTGTGTGTGTGCATGAGTGTATGTGTGGGTGTGTGTGTCTGTGTATGAAACAGGTAGGAAGAGAATGGCAGAGAGGGAGAGAGAGAGGTGGTGAGAAAGAGGGGTAGAGGAGATGGGAGTGGGGAGTTGTAATGGGAGAGAGATGGGGAGAGGGAGGGAAAGGTAAAGGGAGAATGATGGGGGTGGAGAAAGTGTGGGAAGGGGGCTAGACAGACAGAAAGGGGGGGAAGGAAGGGAGGGAGAGAGGAAGGAAAAGAGAGAGGGATGGAAAGAGGGAGAGAGAAGAAGAGAAAATGATGAGAGGAAAGAGAGAGAGAGAGAGAGAGAGAGAGAGAGAGAGAGAGAGAGAGAGAGAGAGAGAGAGAGAGAGAGAGAGAGAGAGAGAGAGAGAGAGAGAGAGAGAGAAAGAGAGAGAGGAAAGAGGCAAATGTAGTCCCTGTTCACAAAAAGAAGAGCAGAGCAGAAATCAGCAACTACAGACCAGTGTCACTCCTTTCAATCACTGGTAAGATCCTTGAGACAATAATCTCAAGACAAATGACAGAGTTTTTTGACTACCACTCACTACTTTGTGACCATCAATATGGCTTCAGGAAAGGTTACTCTGCTGCTGATCTGTTGTTAAACCTCTCCACTAAGTCAGCTGTGTGGTAGCACTGGACATTGCTGGTGCTTTCGACTGGGTGTGGCATCAGGGCCTCTCAGCAAAACTTCAAGCACTGGGAATTGCAGGCTCTACGCTATGTCTCATCGGTGATTACCTTCATGGTAGATCTCTAAGGGTAGTTCTCAATGGAACAGAATCAGCAAGACATCCTATTGGGGCAAGTGTTCCACAAGGAAGTGTGCTGAGACCATTGTTATGGAATGTCTACTTCAATGACCTTCTTCATCTCATCCCAGAATCCCATGCATATGCAGACAACTGTACACTGACATTCACTTATCCAAGAGAAGAAATGCCAGCTGCTCTAAGCTACATCAATCACCAGCTAAGAGCTATGTCAGCTTGGGGAAATAGATGGCAAGTAACATTTGCACCTGAGAAAACGCAAATGATGATGGTCTCTAGGCACCATGATGGTAATGCTGGTGGAGTAGTAAGGATGAATAGGAGAGTGTTGGCACCTGGAGAAGAAGTTGATATTCTCTGGGTGAAATTTGACTCCAAACTGACCATGAAGAACCATGTTGTAAATCTTGCAAACAAGGCAGCCAGGAAGCTTACTGCACTTCGCCGTATCTCGTATCTGCTTGACAGTAGGGGTTGCAAGATTCTATACGAGGCACAAGTGCGCTCACACCTTGAGGATGCTCCACTTTCTTGGTTTGCCTGAGAATTGCAGGCTCTACGCTATGTCTCCTTCTCCGGAACATCACTCCATCTGAGATCATATATACCCAGGATGACTCGAGTATGGAACACATTCGTACAGCATAATGATGTCAACGAGATAAAGTCAGTTGATCAAATGAAAATGCTGGCCCACAGATGGCTCCAACTTCATCATGTTCCCTACTTGTATGTCACATAACAATAAAAATGCTTTCAAATGAGCTGGTGTAGGTAACAGCTCTTACCTTGCCAATAAAGTTAGGAATCCTTAACCTGTAAATAGCTTGTCAATAAAGTTAGGGATCCTTAACCTAACCTTGTCAAACCCTGTGTAAAAGAGAGAGAGAGAGAGAGAGAGAGAGAGAGAGAGAGAGAGAGAGAGAGAGAGAGAGAGAGAGAGAGAGAGAGAGAGAGAGAGGGGGTATATAGGGAAACGAGTGGGTAATGCTGACAAGACACAGTGAGGTGTCAGTTGGCCTGTGGGCATGTATATGTGTGTGTATATATATATATATATATAACAAGAACAATTTATATATATATATAGATTTGTTTACAATAATATATATATATATATATATATATATACTTGTCCTATATATATATATATATATATATATATATGTGTGTGTGTGTGTGTGTGTGTGTGAGTACTTGTCTGAGAGTTAATTTTGTGTCTGAGTGCGTGCGTGAAGTGTGCACGCGTTATGCGTGTGTGTGTATATATATGGGTGTACATATATATGGGTATTAGGGAGCATAGAAAAATTACTAATTTTAGAGATGTAAGCTGCATTTTTCAGGCATTATTTTTATTGCCACAATAAACTTCTGTACAAAATTTCAAACCATTTCATGCCCATTTACCCTGCAGCATCACGATCGACTTTTCGTCAAATTGAACACCATTGAATGTAATTAGTTATAATTTATTGGTTGTCAGGATAATAATCAAGTGTACATGGTTTATATAATTTTTGGTTGTGAAGATTGTATAATCAAATGTACATGCGTTATATCATTCATCAACTATTTCATTTTAAACTATTACAAGTTATAAGTGAAGTCTTTCTTGGTGCGGAACTTGGGCATCACTTTCCTGGAAAATATTCTTTGTCTGATATATCCATCTCTTACCTTCTGTCCAGCCACTTCAGTGTAAGCTTCAGTCATCAATTTTATCCCTCTCTCAACAGCTTGAGTGTTTGGCTACTTGGGCATTTCCAGTGGAGTCTCGATAATTTTCAGAACCTCTTGATCTGATAGAGAAGCAATGAAAGGAGGCTCAGTTTTGAGTTCAGTCTTCCAGTCAATCATGGAATGATTGTACTTTGCTTACCACTTTAGTTTGCTAATCACTACTTTTCTTGTGTTGACAATAGGAGCCACATTGTCATTCTTTTCATCTTCACTGTCATCCTCATCATCAGTGTAGATTAACAAGTCCTCGTAAACAGCATCAGCAGAATCTTCTCAACCCTCATCAGAGCTCTCAGTAATTTCTTCTGTCTGCTGATTCTCTTCTCTAATTTTTCTTATCGTTGAGCCAGTTTTGTCTCACACAGTCATGTGTTCATCAGCGCACATACCAAGAAGCAGCTGATTTGTGTGAGCATAGTAGGAATTTCTTTGGAAAGCCTTCTTTGCTATCTTCTTTTCATCACTGATGTGATGTTTTTCAAGTTTGCTAGCTCATTTTCTTGCCTTTCCATTCGGTATTTGTGTCTGTCATCTCGTAACTTCTGTGGTCCAATAACTTGACTTTTGTCGTCCTTAGTGGTGGCAGTAGCAATGGCAGCTCCAGCATAATCACTGATCAAGTATCAGTCACATGCGGCTGCCAGTGTGGGGAGTCTTGTTCTGTTATGCTGTGAGCTGCTGGCAGTCAAATCACTCAAGACATAGTCAGCATCGGTATCGACAGAAGGACTATCTCTGGCATCATTTGAATTATCGTCAGAATCAGAAATTTCTCCAGCTGCCGGTTCACTTTGTCTTTCCTCCAGCTGCTTCCTGGCTCTGGCTACATCCTGCTCCTCTTTCACTGTCACTCTATCCCACATCCTCGTTACTGTTATGTCAACACAGCCAATTTTCATCTTCCAATTGCCTCTCTGGTGATGGGGAAACTGTACCTCACTTTTAAGAACTTTCACATCAGAATTACAGGCCTTTATTTTGCATCCTACATCTTGACAGGAACAGCAGAACAAAAACAACTACATATATCAAACAACTCGTTCATTTCTTCCTGAAATGTAGCTTTTTGGAGACATTTTAGCTCTTATTAAGTTCTATTCCTCTACTGCACAGTTTTCTCAATCTTTCCTCAATAGTTTTCTGACTGAGACCAGGAATAGCCTTATTGTCTCCAATTCATTCCTGCCATAGTTCAGAGCAATCCTTAGCTGCTATCTTGATAATCACTGAAACATCAGTAAACTTTCCTTCATCACATTCATATCTCCAGTAGTTCCTTAATATATCGCCTTTGAACGGAAGTTTGTTAATTGGAAGAACACTGTCATGGCCAAGCAATGCATGTTCTGTAGCTTTCCTCGTTGACATTGTAGCCATCTCAGTAGTAAAGTATAAAAGTAATCAGAGTATTTGAAAAAGAGAGAAAGTTAGTTAATGTTTATAAATACTACAGAGTACATAGATACTGTACATAAAACACTGCGCTGCGCTACTCAGTAATACAGACAGATTCCAAAATTTAAATTGCAAATGCTGTAGGCTAAACCTTAACCAATCAATTTCATGTTTAGCACTGAATCTAAGATGTACACAAGGAACAATGCCTGAAGAGTGAAGCTTTGACAAAATTTCAATGCTCCCTAATGGGTATATACACATGTGTGTGTGTATTAAGGGTTTGTGAGTGCTTCCTGTTTATTTAGGCTAATGGTTAGCAGGCTATGTGTGCATGTGTGCATTTGTGTATATGTGCATGTGTGTGTATGTGCGTGTGTATGTGTGTGATTCACTTTGTATGTTTACACTGTGTTATTTAAGTTACTGTCACTTCCAAAAACCTTTTTGTCTTGCTCCTACACTTATTTAGCAGTTATGTTAGTGTATGTTTGTCTGACCTTAGTGCCTGCATGTGCACTCACTAATGTGTGTGTCGACCTAGCATGTGGTATCACCACTTAATCCTTTCCCAGCTTCTCTCCCTTACTAAATGTTAGTGCTCTATGTATGATATTCAGCTGTCCAGAGCAGGGTTTATGACCCCAGCCACCAGTGATTCAGGATCAGATGTCATGCTCACATGTAACCACAAAAAGGTGATTTGTACATTACGTCTGGCAGAAGTGTCGTCTGAGATCCCGGCTCTAGTTGTGGTGGCACTAATGGCCCCTTGCTTCCCCTTCCATTTCCTCTTCACTGTATTTGTTATATTCACATGAACTGTGCTTTAAATATCGCTCTAGGATTTCCCTTTGCTATCAGGTGAACAAATGAACCTCTTAGGACAATTAAACCTCTTATTGAACACTGGATATTTTTCCTTTGATCTTTTATTTATTTTTTTTCTTTCCCCTCACTCTATGATTATTTTATTATTCATTAACTCATCTATCCATATCTCTTATCTCTCTGCTTGGGTCATACTTATTCTGGTTGAATTTGCTGATATTGGCTTGTGACAATTCCACCCACACTAGGCATCCAGCCTCTTTTGCTCTCCTAGCGCTGATTCCACTTGGTTCCTGTATGTTTCCTGCCTCCACTACATCACTTATCAGACTATTCCACTTCCTGACAACTCCATGGCTGAAGAAATACTTCCTAACATCAATCTACTCATCTGAGTCTTCAACTTCCAATTGTGACCCCTTGTTTCTGTGTCTCATCTCTGGAACATTTTGTCCTTGTCCACGTAATCTATTCCTTGCAGTATTTTGTATGTTGTTATCATGTCTTCCCTAACCCTCCTGTCCTCCAGTGTCGTCAGGCCGATTTCCCTTAGCCTTTCTTCGTAGGACATTTCTCTTAGATTTGGAACTAGTTTTGTTGCAAACCTTTGCAATTTCTCTAATTTCTTGACGTGCTTGACCAGGTGTGGGTTCCAAACTGGTGCTGCATACTCCAGTATGGGCCTGACGTACAAGGTGTACAGAGACTTGAACGATTCTTTACTGAGGTATTGGAACTCTATTCTCAGGTTTGTGAGGCGCCCATATGTTGCAGCAGTTATCTGGTTATGTGTGCTTCTGGAAACGTGCTCGGTATTATACTCACCTCAAGATCTTTCTCCTTGAGTGAGGTTTGCAGTCTTTGGCCTCCTAGCCTATACTCTCTCTGCAGTCTTCTTTGCCTTTCCCCAATATTCATGACTTTGCATTTGGCGGGGTTAAATTCTAGGAGCCAGTTGCTTAACCAAGCGACCAGCCTGTCCAGTTCTCTTTTTAACCTGCCTGATCCTCATCTGATTTAATTCTCCTCATTAACTTCACATCATCTGCAGACAGGGAAACTTCTGTCATGTCATTCACATATACCAAAAATAGCACTGGTCCTAGGACTGACCCCTGTTTGGACCCCGCTTGTCAAAGGCGCTCTCTGTGATACCATGACTCGCTGTTGCCTCCTTGTCAGGTATTCTCTGATTCATTGCAGTACCCTTCCTGTTATACGTGCCTGATCCTCTAGCCTTTGCACTAAACTCTTGTGAAGAACTGTGTCAAAGGGCTTCTCGCAGTCCAAGAAAATGCAATCAACCCACCCCTCTCTCTCTCTCTCTCTCGTACCTTACTTCTGTTACCTTGTCATAAAACTCCAGAAGGTTTGTGACATAGGATTTGCTTTCCATGAATTCGTGCTGGCTGTCGTTTATAATCTTGTTCCGTTCCAGGTGCTGCACCACTCTCCTGCTGATAATCTTCTCCATGACTCTGCATGCTATACACGTCAGTGACACTGGTCTATAGTTTAGTGCCTCGTTTCTGTTTTCTTTCTTAAAGATGGAAACTACATTTGCCGTCTTCCATACCTCAGGCAGTTTGCCAGTTGCAAGGAATGTGTTAAAAATTGTGGTTAGTGGCACACACAGCGTCTATGCTCGCTCTCTAAGGACCCATGGAGAGATGTTGCCTGGTCTCACCGCCTTTGAGGTATCAAGTTCACATAGCAGCTTCTTCACCTCCTCCTCAGTTGTATTTCATCCAACATTTGTTGGTATATCCCTTGTTGGCATACCCCTCAGTTTTGTCTTCCCAGTGCCAATTCTGTCTCCACTGTAAATGCTCCCCTAAATCTCGTGTTGAGCTCCTCACATACTTCTTGGTCGTTTCTTATGAGCTCCCCATCTTCTTTCCTTAGCCTGATTGCCTGGTCCTTGACTGCTGTCTTCCTCCGATGTGGCTATAAAACAGTGTTGGGTCATACTTGACTTTCGATGCTATGTCATTTTCGTACTGCCGCTGGGCCTCCCTCCTTATTTGTGTATACTCGTTTCTGGCTTTTCGACTAATCTCTCTATTTTCCTGGGTCCTTTGCCTTCTGTACTTTTTCCATTCTCTAGTGCACTTAGTTCTCGCCTCCCTACACCTTCGGGTAAACCAAGGGCTCATTCTGGTTTTCCCATTATTTCTATTGCCCTTGGGAACAAACCTTTCCTCTGCCTCATTGCATTTTGTTGTTATGTAGTCCATCATTTCGTTTACTGACTTTCCTGCTAACTCTCTTTCCCACTGAACCTCCTGCAGGAAGTTCCTCATACCTGTGTAGTCCCTGCCTTTTATAGTTCGGCTTTTCCCTTTCTACTTCTGTTACCCTTTCCACTTGTAACTCTACTATGTATTCAAAGCACTTAACCACGTGATCTCTAGCACCAAGAGGCCTTTCATATGTAATGTTCTCAATGTCTGAGCTACTCAGTATGAACACAAGGTCCAGTCTTGCTGGTGTGTGTGTGTACTCACCTAGTTGAGGTTGCAGGGGTCGAGTCCAAGCTCCTGGCCCCGCCTCTTCACTGGTCGCTACTAGGTCACTCTCCCTGAACCATGAGCTTTATCGTACCTCTGTGTGTGTGTGTGTGTGTGTGTGTGTGTGTGTGTGTGTGTGTGTGTGTGTGTGTGTGTGTGTGTGTGCGTGTGTGTGTGTGTGTGTGTGTGCGTGAGTGCGTGTGTGTGCGTGTGTGTGTGTGTGTATTTGTGTGTGTGTGTGTGTGTGTGTGTGTGTGTGTGTGTGTGTGTGCGTGTGTGTGTGTGTGTTTTTGTGTGTGTGTGTGTGTGTGTGTGTGTGTGTGTGTGTGTGTGTGTGTGTGTGTGTGTGTGTGTATGTATGTATGTGTGTGTGTGTGTGTATTAGTGTGCTTGTATTACTGTGAATATCAGCGTGTGATAGTGTGTGCTCTTGTGCTTAGGTGGTTGTGTGTATGTTAGTGTAGGTGCGTGTGGGTGTGTGAGTGTATTAATGTGTGTTTCTGTATTTGTTGGTATGTAGTATAACCATATGTTTTAACACACATACATATATGTATGTGTGTCAAAGCATATAGTTATTAAAGTGCATGTACGTTTTCATGCGTCTGAATGTGTATGTGTTCCTTAAGTGAGGTTGATGTTGTGTCTGTATTCCTCTCAGTCTGTATCATTTCTGTATCGCTCTCTCGCCTATCTGTTTCCTAACTAATGACTCTAATGACTATTAAATTACACACTCCCGCCACAGAATCTTTTAAAAAACCTGTATATACGTTCCTCCTGCCCGTTGTTTATGTGTCCGTACTGAAGTACAAGTGACTTTCATATAGGCTTTTTCTAAGGCTTGCTGTCGAGATAGACAAGAGAGGTCTTTTTTCATCCAGTTTCATGGCAGATACCGTAAAATTCACCCTGGCGTAACTGCATCTGGCAGCGATGAGTCAGGGCAGGTTAGGTTAGACAAGATTTGTGAGTAAGCAGGACAAGTGTTTCCTGACGCTGGTCTTATTCATATGATAACCCACCGCTGGAGCTTTTGGTCATCTGACCGAGACCTTCCGCTGGCTTACCGGTCCACCCCTTTAAAAATTATGGTTATGATTATAACCATTTCATTTTCTAGCCAGGGCAGTCCTCTTGATCCCTGGTTGGTGCAGTCATGATGTCATCACCCGCAACACTACCAAGATATTCGCATTTCACTATCCAGATATTCACACTTTTTTCCATATTTTGTGGACACAAACCTAGACTTTTATACACCCTGTGTCACAACTAACTATTGGAAACACCAAAATACCTGAGCCTGATGACTGATGGCTGTTTTTTTTCTTCCTGTTTGTTTTCTTTTCCTGCACTGACTAAGCTAACTTACCTTTGCTTTGAGACCACCGCTATCCGGATATTCACTCTTATTTTTCTGTTTTGAGGCCACAACATGCCCTGTTGATATTACTGGAATTATGATCCACTTCAAGCAACACCAAGTCCCTGAGAATAGTACTGGCTGCTCCTCCTTGCTTCTAGCAATTACCAGCCCTTTCAGATTTACTTATAAAACGTATCCTACCTGTTAAGTATTCCTTGATTCACTGTAGTGCTTTCCCTGTCATCTCTGCCTGCTCCTCTACCTGATGCCCCTGTCTCTATTTGTATTAAGCACTTTCTAGCAATATGCAGTCGACTAATCCTTCTCTCTCTCTCTCTCTCTCTCTCTCTCTCTCTCTCTCTCTCTCTTTCTCTCTCTCTCTTTCTCTGTATCTCTCTCTCTCTCTCTCTCTCTCTCTCTCATGCTTCACTCCTGTTACCTTGTCGTAGAACTCTAGCAGATTTATGAGATAGTATTTACTCTCTCTAAGACCGTGCTGGTTTTAATGAACCCGCTCCACTACTCTCCTGATAATCTTCTCAATAGCCAAAAATAATATGGATGTTAGTAACACACTCCTGTACGTCAGTGCTGCCTGTTTGTTCATTTGTTTTTTAAATGGAACGATTAAGTTTTGTATTTTCTCACTGCTGGCAGTTGCCTTGTACCAGCTGACTTAAAGACTGTGGCTATTGATTCACTTGGTGTTTCAGTCTTTGTGAGGGAAAAGTTCAATAGATAAGAGTAGCGAGAGAGTATATAGTAACAATAGTTTCATTGCCGGCTACTTGTTCAGGTAGGGTAAGTCAAGCTCCCGCTATGCCCGCCTTTTCTCCCCCACCCCTAAATTGATAGTTTGATTGCCGGCTGCTTGTTAAGGTAGGGTCAGTCTAGCTCCTGCTATCCCTTCCCCTCCCCCATCCCGAAAGGTGACGGTGGGGCTCCGGTCCAAACGGTAATCACTAGACTCACAGCTCCCAGCACTACCGTAAGTACATGCCTGCCTTGTATTCTAGTGGATTTATTGGTTGAAAGCTTCACTTTTGACCAATAATAAACTTAGTCCTTTCAGTCTTGCTCTAAGTTGACTGTTGTAATAATCACCACATCTTTTAGGTATTGTACTTATCATGGAGAGTGATTCCTTAAGCAGTGGGTAAACTGTCTATCTTTCCAGCTTCAATGACAGAGAGGGTCACCTGCCAATCAACGAGTAGAACTGATGGAGATGGACTAACGTCCTGAGACTTCCCCTTTATGGATTTAATTACCTGTGCACCTATTTGAAATTGCAGGACGTAACCCCTCATTATTGCAGCGGTAAAGAACCTGCTTTACTGTGAAGAACGAACTGGTGGGTTGTAACCAACACCTGCGACACCCCCCCATCATCAGCAATGGCTACGATTTCAACAACACACAGTGTCACCAACACCAGACACCCAAGTTTTAAATTAGCGTTGAATTCAGTTATCATTCATATTTTTCATTTTTCATTTTCTTAATGTAGGATTAATATTTCATAGTTAAGTGTTTTATATTTTATATTTTCTATATAATAAAGTGTTATGTTTGTCTGTTATTATTTCTTTTTCTATTCATTAATTTTCCTGAGGAGGAACCAGCCTGGGTAATACTGTCTGAAGTTGTTACATGGCTGAGTAAGCCTTCACAAATGGCGACCTTGCCAGGATCAACTCGACTGAATCAAGATTCAACTACACCTCGAATCTACCATTGGAACTTCAACGCCGCATACCACAGATGGTTACCACCAGCCATGAGTAATCATTCTCTATGGTAGGACTACAGTACAGGTATTTAAAAGATTTGGTGATTGTTATAGTCTCAATTTATTGTAAGTCAGGTCAAGGCAGGAATACTAGTTAATTCTGCCACCTTTTTGTTAGAGCTTGAAACACTTTGGAGGATTAGACTCTAGGGACCCGAGATTTTCCAGTGACAATTTGTTTCATTGAGCTCTTTATTTTATCAAGGGAACTGTCGTAGGACACTCTTGATTTGTTGGTGAGAAGATTGGATGGTCAAGTGACCCCATAATACTTACTGTTTGCTCGGAGCCGGTATAGAACCCTTCGTTTTAATTAATACATATTGTTTAATTTAAGTAGGGATCGAGCCCTCTGATTTATTTACAGTTTGAGTGGAGCAGGAATTGAACCCTCCGTTTTCTTTAATACCCGTTTCATTTCCTCTGATAGTTTAAGTTATTCTTGCAAGTATGGAGGAATACCAGTTTTGAATGAACCCTGGAAGTAAGTTAGGAAAAACAGGGAAAAATTTAGAGTCTTTCATTAGTGCTAAGATCCAGGAAAGACATGAAAGAGAGAGAATTGAGAGAGAAGAAAGAGAGTTATAAAGGGAAAGACAAGAGAAAAAGGAGAGAGAGAGAATTGAGAGAGAAATGCAAGAAAGACAGTTAGAAATAGATGAGAAGACAAAAAAGAGCGTGATAGACTTGATCGTGAGGAGAGAGCTAGAGTATGTGGAGAAAAAGTTACATTAAGAGAGCTTGAGGAAAGAGCAAAGGATAGAGAACGTGAGGAACAAGCTAAAATACGTGAGGAACAAGCTAAGATATGTGAGGAACAGGTTAAATTAAGAGAACTTGAGGAAAGAGGAAAGGATAGAGAACACGAGTTAATAGAGAGAGAGAAAAGGATCGCGAGCTCGAAAAATCTCGCATTGAATTAGAGAATAAAAAGTTAAGTTTCTCACAACATCAATTAGATGAAGGAGTAATGGAACAACTTGCAGCTAGTGCACATATTCCAACACCTAATTTACCTCCCTTCACAGAGGGGGAAGACATAACTTCATACATTATCAGGTTTGAAAATACTGCTACCCTCTGTGAATGGCCTGCTGACACCTGGGTACCAGGTTAGGAATGTTATTTTCTGGTACCGCTTTGAATATCTATGCAACTTTGTCGCAGGATATCATATGTAATTATAACCTACTGAAGAAGGCAATCCTTAAAGCATATCAAAAAACCACAAATTCTTACAGGAAAGATTGCAGGTATGCCACCTTACAGCCTGGTCAGAACTTTCAGCAGTTACAGGTAACACTCTTTCGTTTGTTCGACTTTTGGATAGAGTTCAGGAATTGATCACAGTTATGAATCTCTTAGAGACTTTATGGTTGCTGACCAGTTTCTGACAGCTCTTCCTCACCAGATACGAACATTCATCAGAGAACGTAATCTGATTAAAGCTGAGGAAGTTGCTGAGGCTGCTGACCTGCATGCTGAGGCTCACAATTCCTATAAAGACCTAAAGGGATCGAACCCTAAGGGCAAGGGTTCATCAGACCTTAAGAAATCAAAGCCTCTAGTGGAAAGTAAAATGACTTCTTTTATTCCTGTTTGTCATTTGTGTGGTGTTAAGGGACATAAACGTCCAGATTGTCCTTCTAAGAAGGTCCAAAAAGTTGGAAGATGTTTTAAAGACTGTAATGACCAAGCACCCTTCTGTTCAGGAACAGTTAATGGACTTAATGTGTCTACCATTTTACGAGACACTGGATGCACATGTATAGTAATTTCTGATAAGCTGTGGCATGCAAAGAGTACGTAACCTTTATTCGGCGCATGGACACACCCTCATTTACAGGCTATCTCCCCCAACCAGCGAACCAGGTTGCTAAGAGTTGGTGATGGGGCCCCATCGTTCAACTAGTGACCAGGTTCTAGCCAATAAGAAGGTGGGATTGGGAATCGCAGAGGTTATGTGGATACCGCTCTCCTGTCTGCCCTTGTCATTCCCATTCTAGAGCTGGTTGAGCACGGTCTGCTATCTTGTGGCTTCTATTTCTGCCTTGCTTACCGTGACGTGCACTACACTTATTACTGTACATAGTGTACATATTGCTGTTCTAAATTGGTGAAGGATAATATAAGTCTAAACTTTTTCTGCTGTGTTTCTTTTGCTCCCATTACACCTGGGATAACAGGCCTTTGAAATCCTAGGTTGTAATATAAGCTGTTCCCTAACCTTAAAGAAACTCATTCCTCTGCTATACTTTCAGACTACTTGGGCCGTGCAGACACTTTTCCTACCATCCGTTGTTACATTAGGTCTAAATGGTTCACAGGTTGGTCTGAAGCCGTACTAGCTCCCATCACTTCTTGCTCCGTACTAATAGGTAATGTAAAAGGTGCCATTCTTCCTTCTGAGGTTGACCTTTCATCACCAAAGGTGGACATAAGCTTTTCAGTCCTCTTCCTGTAGAGTCAGAGAAGCCCCTCAAAAGTTCAGATGAGACAATGTCTCGTGAGATTCATGTGGGATTAAAAACCAGTGATGCTACTCTCGAAAGCGAGGTAGTAGGATCACCGGTTCACTTGTTAGATGAAATTAAAGATATCGCCTCCGATACCATAAATGTCTTGACTAGGGCTGAGACCAAAGCCCAGGCTTCTCCTACTGTCCATCCTTTGATTTTCCATGACTTTAAGCCTTTTGATATATCGAAGGACTCCTTTGTCAATTTACAACGTAATTGCCCTTCTCTTCAGAATTGCCATTATGCCGCTAAACAAAATAAAGTTATCCAAATGAAAAACTTTTCATATAAATTTGAATATATAAAAGGTATCTTGTACAAGTCAGCATTCAAGTTAAATTCATATGAGACAGACTATCCCATCTTAATTGTTCCAATTCAATGCAGAGAGACTGTTCTGAAAATGGCTCATGACCTAACAGTGGCCGGACATTTCTCGCATCGTAAAACCTTAAATAAAATTAGGGAAACCTATTTTTGGACAAAAATGTTCTCAGATGTCACTACCTATTGTAGATCGTGTAAAGTTTGCCAACTGTCATCCTCCCGAGGTAAAAGGCGAGTACCTATGGTCAGAATGCCAGTCTTTATGGTACCGTTTGAAAGAGTAGCTATTGACATCGTTGGTCCTTTATCTCCACTTTCATCTGGGGGACATAGATATATATTAACATTAGTTGATTATGCTTCGAGTTTCCCTGAAGCTGTTCCCTTAAAGACCATAACCACTACAGAAGTGGCTGAAGCCCTTTTGTCCATCTTCTCCAGAGTTGGCATCCCAAGAGAAATTTTGTCTGACCGTGGGGCACAATTCACATCTGACTTAATGCAAATTCTATACCAACTTCTGGAAGTGAAGCCTCTCTTCACCACACCCTATCATCCTAGCTGTAATGGGAGGATTGAGCGCCAGCATTCAATTCTCAAGTCCATTTTAAGGAAACTTTGCTCCCTTAAACATAAGGAGTGGCATCGTTACCTAACCTGTGCTTTGTTTGCCATGGGCGAAGTTCCCAGTGATTCTTTGGGGTTTTGACCTTTTGAACTTCTCTATGGTAGACAGGCCAGAGGTCCATTGGCTATCCTTCATGACTTATGGACTAATGAGGAGGTAAAAGCTGAGGTTCAGTCTTATCAGTTTCTCCTTGACCTTAGATCCACACTTGAGGAGACCTCTGACATAGTTTCGAAAAACCTAAGCTTGTCAATGGAACAGTGTAAAACCTATTTTGATTCCAAAAGTCAGAGGAGAAGTTTTAAAGTAGGGGATGAAGTTCTGGTACTTTTGCCGATCAAGCCAAATAAATTATTAGTAGCATGGAAAGGTCCATATAATGTATTAAAAATTTGTGGGAAAGTTGACTACCTCATAGAAGTCAAGGGGAAACCTAAGCTTTATCATATCAACATCCTTAAGAAATATTACCGAAGAAATTCGATTAACTGCCTTAATAACTTTGACTTAGTTTTTCCACACGAACTTGATAAAACAACTGAAGAATGTAAGGTGTGTGTAATTGACACCTCTAACTTAGACTATGATGAAGAACTGCATGACTTGGTGACTCTTGACCACTCGGGCGCAACCAACATTAATATTAATGAATCTTTGGATGACCATAAGAGACATGAACTACTTCAATGTGTGAGTAACTTTTCAGACGTCTTTACTGATATTCCAGGTGTTACCTCCACGGTAGTCCATAAGATTGACTTAGTGACGGACAATCCTATCAAACGAAAATTGTACCCAGTTCCAGTTCACCTTAGGGATGCATTTGACCGAGAGGTAGACAAATTATTAAAACTAAAGATCATTGAACCTTCAGTATCTTCATATTGTTCACCAGTAGTCATGGTTAAGAAGGAGGATAATTCATATAGACTTGCTATTGACTTCAGAGGCCTTAATGCTATAACTCGGTGGGATGCTGAGCCTATGCCCTTAATAGATAGCGATCTACACAAATTTTATGACGCTTCCTTCTTTTCAGAGATTGATATTGCGCAGGCATATCATCAAGTAATGTTAGATCCTTCTTCTAAGCAGTACACCGCTTTTCCTACACACCAAGGACTGATGCAATATAGAACTATGCCCTTCGGTTTGGTAACTGCCTGTGCTACCTACGTTAGACTGATGAGAAAGGTCTTGGGTAATATGCCAAATGTTTCAGTTTATTTTGATAACATTTACGTAATGACATCCACATGGGGCGAACATATCCAAACATTAACATCAGTTTTGCATAGGTTACGCTCACATGGCCTCACTGCCAAGCCGAAGAAATGCTTCCTTGGGTATAACAAGATTAGATATCTTGGCCTAATACTTTCTAATAACTCTCTGCAGCCTCTCCCCAGTAAGATCAAAGCTTTATTTGAATTTAAATTCCCCATAACCAAGAAGCTCATGCGTAGCTTTCTTGGTTCTGTAAATTTTTATGCACGGTTTATCCCGAACCTTACTGATCTTACAGGCATCTTATTCGACTTCCTTAAAAAGTCTGTGAAGGAACCTCTTGAACTTTCCGACGTAGCTCGGGAAAAGTTTAATGAGATTAAAAGTATCTTTTCGAAAGACCCTATACTTAAGATTCCAGATATTAATAAAACATTTTGTTTAAGAACTGATGCCTCCAATACTGGCTTAGGTGCGGTGCTACTACAATACCACGATGGTACTCCCTTCCCTGTATGCTTCCTAAGCCAGAAACTCCTTCCCGCAGAAACGAGATACTCCACCATAGAAAAGGAATGTTTGGCCCTTGTGTGGGGTATCTCCAAACTTAAATTTTATTTGCTGGGAAAAGAATTCATTTTAGAAACAGACCACAAACCTTTGATATACATAGAAACTTTTAAGGGAACTAACAGTCGCCTCTTGAGGTGGACATTGGCACTCCAGGCCTTTAAGTTCCATATTGTGTATATCAATGGTTCATCCAATTATTTCTCTGACTGGATAAGTCGTGACAGTCAGTAGAAGATTTCTTGCCTTATGCGACTTCCACATGTTAGAACTTTTTCCTCGCCTATTCTTCTTATACTCCTTGACTATAAGTCTTGGTATGGGGGAGTGTGAGGGAAAAGTTCAATAGATAGGAGTAGCGAGGGAGTATATAGTAACAATAGTTTCATTGCCGGCTACTTGTTCAGGTAGGGTAAGTCAAGCTCCCGCTATTCCCGCCTTTTTCCCCCCTCCTCGAAAGTGATAGTTTGCTTGCTGGCTACTTGTTAAGGTAGGGTAAGTCCAGCTCCCGCTATTCCCACCTTTTCTCCCCCACCCCTAAAGTGATAGTTTGATTGCCGGCTGCTTGTCAAGGTAGGGTCAGTCTAGCTCCCGCTATCCCTTCCCCTCCTTCTCCCCCCGAAAGGTGACGTGTGGGGCTCCGGTCCAAACGGTAATCACTAGACTCACAGCTCCCAGCACTACTGTAAGTACATGCCTGCCTTGTATTCTAGTGGATTTATTGGTTGAAAGCTTCACTTTTGACCAATAATAAACTTAGTTCTTTCAGTCTTGCTCTAAGTTGATTATTGTAATAATCACCACATCTTTTAGGTATTGTACTTGTCATGGAGAGTGATTTCTTAAGCAGTGGGTAACCTGTCTATCTTTCCAGCTTGGATGACAGAGAGGGTCACCTGCCAATCAACGAGTAGAACTGATGGAGATGGACTAACGTCCTGAGACTTCCCCTTTTTGGATTTAATTACCTGGGCACCTGTATGAAATTGCAGGACGTAACCCCTCATCATTGCAGCGGTAAAGAACCTGCTTTCCTGTCATCGGGATAGAATACTCACGGCTATTCTGTGAAAAACGAGCCGGTGGGTTGTCATCAACACCTGCGAACCCCCTCCCCCACATCATCGGCAACGGCTACGATTTCAAACAACATGCAGTGTCACCAACACCAGACACCCAAGTTTTATATTAGCGTTGAATTCAGTTATCATTTATATTTTTCATTTTTCATTTTCTTTAATATAGGATCAATATTTCATATTTAAGTGTTTTATATTTTATATTTTCTATATAATAAAGTGTTTATGTTGTCTGTTATTATTTCTTTTTCTATTCATTAATTTTCCTGAGGAGGAGCCAGCCTAGGTAATACTGTCTGAAGTTATTACAGGGCTGAGTAAGCCTTCACAGTCTTGATCCTTTACCTTCGAGGTGTCTTGATTACTTCATAGTTTCTTCATCTCTTCGTATATTGTGCGTATATTGTCAAATACCCGTTTGTGCTCTCCGCATCTTTGATCCTCTGTGAATATCACTATAAATCTTTGGTTCAGCTCCTCGCAGACTTCCTGCTCATTATTGTGAGCTTTCTTTTACTTCTTGCGACTTATTACTTGGTCCTTCACTCTTGTCTTCCCTCTGATGTGATTGTATAGTAACTTTAATTCAGTCTTATCTTTTCATGATGGAATCACCGTTCAGTCTGTCTTCTTACCTATTCGTATTCTTTTCTGGCACTTCTGCGCACAGTTCTTTGTTCTGCTTTTTTCGCTTTCTATATATTTCTATACTCTTGCACTTTTATCTTTTAATTCATCTGTACTTTTAGTTGATCCATAGACCGACAATACTGTTGCCCTTGCTTCTTTGGCTTTTGCGTATAATTTTTTTCTCTGCTTCCCTTCACTATCCGGATACATTCTTGTCTTTGCATTCACTATCTTACCATCCAGTTCCCTTTCCCACTGCACTCCACTCAGGAGTTACCTGATACTTACCTGATACGTCCCACTCTGTGATTCTCTCTGTGTTCATTTCATAATGTGTTGACAACTCTGTACTACATGGTCGCCTATGTCTTAGTGACTTAGGGTAAATGTATGCTCCTGTCTTGTCGGTTTATCGTGTGTGTGTGTGTGTGTGTGCTTATTTGCTCTTACTGATTTGTGTTTGTAGGGGATGAGATCCAGTTCCTGGTCCCTCCTCCTAGATTACTCTAGTTAACCTCACTAATTTCTGACCTCTAGACTTTATATCTTATCTTGAAGCTGCATACTTTGTCTTCACCATTCTCTCATCCGTGTCATCAGTTTCCACCTGTATCTCCTTGATCGTGATAATCTTAATTCAGTATGTTCCTATCTCCCCTTAACAATTCTTATTATAACTGTCAGAATCTTCCCTTGCTCTTCTCTTCACCACTGTGGACAGGATTAGTTCTTTCTTCCTCTTAGCACTAGCACTAATCTTGTTACGAAACTTTGGAGTTTTTCGGGTTTTTACAAGTGCTTGACCATATTTTGGCTCTATATTGGCGCTCGTACGTCGTTCACGTACATTATGAACAGTGATAATCTTAGCACAGATCCTTGCAAAAAGTTAATATTTCTTTCAGTCTGACGTCTCATCGCTAACTTGTACTCTCTCTTTAAAACTGCTTGTTCCTCTACTTTCTGGACTTATCTTTAGTGTAGTACTGTATTATCATTGTAATCATGGGGGAGCGCTAAACCCGTACGATTATACAGCGCCTGGGGGGGAGGATGAAAGGTATTCGAGCTCAGTTCAGGGAACCGGGGCACAGATCCAATTCCGTAGATCAAGAGCCCCTCACCAGCGTCAAGGAATCTCCCTTGAGGGGTAGTACTGTATAAAATGGGTTTCCTGCAGGTCAAAAAAATGCATTGCGCCTCCACTCCATTATCTGCATCACTGTCACTGATCTCATGCAAACTCATAGGAGAAAATTTTAAATTCCTAATCAAAGCTTGTTTTTTTGTAAAGAATCTTCATCTCTCCAAGAGCGGCCATTTCCTTTTACTTACCATCTTCCCCAGAAATTTTGAGAGTATGCATGATAGAGATACTGGCATGTAATTCAGCTTCTCCTGCCTCTTCTCACTTTCTTTTTATATATACATGTATATGGGACCATATTTGTCTTTTCTCTAATTATCTGCTAGCTGACCTGATTGGGGAGAATAGTTTAATACCTTTGATACTGGCTCGCATAATGGCTTCACTTCTTCTTTTAGCTCCCATGAATATGTGTTATCTGGCCCATTGATTTTGTTGTATATTTAGTGGTTTCACTACTTTTATTGTGTTGAAGTTTTCTAGTACCTGATGATCTGTTCTGATCACTCTGCCTTCTGGTAGGTTTCTACTTTCTTTTGTGAAGATCACTTTAGATCTTTTGCTTAGCTCGTCACATTGTTATCTGTCATTCTCGTTCAGCGCTCCTGCTTGTTTCTTCAGCTTATTCATTTGTTCCTTCACAACCGTCTATTTTCTTGTGTGACTGTCCCCTCAAGGAAGGTTCCTTGATGTTGGTGAGGGGCTCTTGATTTAGGAAATTGGATCTGTGCTCCAGTTCCCCGAATTAAGCCTGAATGCCTTCCACATCCCCCCCCCCCAGGCGCTGTATAATCCTCCGGGTTTAGCGCTTCCCCTTGATTATAATAATAATAATAATCTTGTGTGACTGATAAGTTAGGTTCTGTTCTGGTATCTGATGCTATATATCATGCAGATTTATTTCCAGATCTCCTGTTCGTTTCCTTTTATTTAAAGGCTTGATTTGCTGTTTATTTATTTTAAGCCATGTTAACCCTCTCCTTGACTTCTCTGCATTTCTGATTGCTACACGGTCTCTATACTTTTCCTTGTTTCTATCCTTTCATGCCTAAAATGGTTTTCTTTTGTCTCTTTACACTTTGACTCTTACTTCCATCCTTTCTAGTATAATTATGTCTTCTAGTTCCCCTTCCTATTGCACTTCTCACAGAAAATTTCTCATGTCATTATAATCCTTTTTTTCTGTAGTCCCGCTTCCTGTTGCTCAGTCTGTCCCCATGACCATTTCTATCAGGCACTCAGAACGTAGCCCCACAGTACTGCTGGTATAGAATTGGTCTCCCTCAATATTTTAAGGTGTCATATTATTTTAAGAGAAACCAGGTCACGTCTCGCTGGCTCGTCTCCCACTCACTCAAGTTGTTCTCCTTCTCATGTTGGCTACAGCTTCCATAAATTTGGCTCTCTGTATTTCTGGTTATTCACGGAACTCTAGTTTTCCCAGTCAACCTCTCGAAGGAGGAACTCTTCCAGTTCTAGGAGTCCAGCGGTGTTTCTTATTGCCCATTCTTCCACTGTTTCTAAATAAAGTATATCACCTAGCAGTACATAGGTACTTGAGTGTTAGTCGGCTTGTATGGGTCGCATTCTGGGGACAAAATTAACCTAATTTGCCGGAAATGCTCTACGTAACAAGGGGCTTTCTATGTAGTATGTCATTGATGTCTGCTAGGTCTGTATACCATATACTTGTAGAAACAGAAATTAAAATCATCATTATTATTATTATTATTATTATTATTATTATTATTATTATTATTATTATTATTATTATTATTATTATGTGGATTATTGTCTTGATATTCTCCTCCAATGACTTCCTGTTGTTTCGTTGTGGATTATACTTCCTTGTCACTATAACGTTCTTCTCTTCAGACATATATATATATATATATATATATATATATATATATATATATATATATATATATATATATATATATATATATATATATATATTTACCTTCTATCTAATGCCTGAAATCTCCTCCTTCCAGTTTTGGTCGTACCTCAAATTTCCAGTGGTCCCTGATCATCCTCCTTCCTTTTCCCTTTATCTTCTTATTATATGGCTTCTCTCTCAATATACTGGACAAAGCTTCTGTGTTAAGTGTTGTGGCATTTCCTTGACTCTTCACTTCGCTGCTTCACCCCTTCCATGATAGGTTAACTGTTTTCTGTTCCGCTCCTCTTTCGCTTCCAAATCCTTTCCCATGTCTCTCTCTTTCATTCCTCCTCCTCCTTCCGATCTTCCATCAGATATTTATTTTTTTATTAGTCCTTCTTCTGCCTTTCCTCTTGGGTTCTCATCCTTCATTTAACCCAAACACTGATATCTTTGTGCTTTGTGTTCCTCTCTTCTTCTCTCATCAATGTTGTCCTCTCCATCTTTAATCCCACTCCGCGCGCGCGCGCGTGTGTGTGTGTGTGTGTGTGATTGTGTGCGTGTGTGTGTGTGTGTGTGTGTGATTGTGTGCGTGTGTGTGTGTGTCTGTGTGTGTGTGTGTGTGTATGTGTGTGTGTGTGTGTACTCACCTATTTGTACTCACCTAATTGTGGTTGCAGGGGTCGAGACTCAGCTCCTGGCCCCGCCTCTTCACTGATCACTACTGGATCCTCTCTCTCTCTGCTTCCTGAGCTTTGTCATACCTCTTCTTAAAACTATGTATGGTTCCTGCCTCCACTACTTCACTTGCTAGGCTATTCCACTTGCTGACAACTCTATGACTGAAGAAATACTTCCTAACGTCCCTGTGACTCGTCTGAGTCTTCAGCTTCCAGTTGTGACCCCTTGTCCCTGTGTCCCCTCTCTGGAACATCCTATCTCTGTCCACCTTGTCTATTCCCTGCAGTATCTTGTATGTCGTTATCATGTCTTCCCTGACCCTTCTGTCCTCCAGTGTCGTCAGTCCGATTTCCCTTAACCTTTCCTCGTACAACATTCCCTTGAGCTCTGGGACTAGCCTTGTTGCAAACCTTTGTACTTTCTCTAACTTCTTGACGTGCTTGACCAGGTGTGGGTTCCAGACTGGTGCTGCATACTCCAGTATGGGCCTAACATACACAGTGTACAGTGTCTTGAACGATTCCTTATTAAGGTATCGGAACGCTATTCTCAGGTTTGCCAGGCGCCCGTATGCTGCAGCGGTTATTTGGTTGATGTGTGCCTCCGGTGATGTGCTCGGTGTTATGGTCACCCCAAGGTCTTTGTCCCTGAGTGAGGTCTGTAGTCTTTGTCCACCTAGCCTATACTCTGTCTGCGGTCTTCTTTGCCCCTCCCCAATCTTCATGACTTTGCATTTGGCTGGATTGAATTCGAGAAGCCAGTTGCTGGACCACATGTCCAGCCTGTCCAGGTCTCTTTGCAGTCCTGCCTCATCCTCGTCCGATTTAATTCTTCTCATCAACTTCACGTCATCTGCGAACAGGGACACTTCAGAGTCTATTCCTTCCATCATGTCGTTCACATATATCAAAAATAGCACTGGTCCTAGAACTGACCCCTGTGGGACCCCGCTCGTAACAGGCACCCACTGTGATATCTCTTCATATACCATGACTCGTTGCTGCCTCCCTGTCAGGGAGGCAGCAGTGCCCTCCCATTGCAGTGCCCTCCCTTTTACGTGCGCCTGATCCTCCAGCTTCTGCACTAATCTCTTGTGGGGAACTGTGTCAAAGGCCTTCCTGCAGTTTAGGAAAACGCAATCTACCCACCCCTCTCTCTCGTGTCTTACTTCTGTTACCTTGTCATAAAACTCCAGGAGGTTTGTGATACAAGATTTGCCTTCCATGAACCCATGCTGGTTTTCATTTATAATCTTGTTCCTTTCCAGGTGTTCGACCACTCTCCTCCTGATAATCTTCTCCATGATTTTACACACAATACATGTCAGAGACACAGGTCTGTAGTTTAGTGCCTCGTTTCTGTTTCCTTTCTTAAATATGGGGACTACATTAGCTGTCTTCCATTTCTCAGGTAGTTGCCCAGTTTCAAGGGATGTGTTGAAGATTGTGGTTAGAGGCACGCACAGCATCTCTGCTCCTTCTCTAAGGACCCATGGGGAGATGTCCGGTCCCATCGCCTTTGAGGTGTCAAGGTCACTTAAGAGCTTCTTCACCTCCTCCTCAGTTGTTCGTATGTCTTCCAACACTTGTTGGTATATTCCCTCTTGATGTTCCCTTCTGTGCTGTCTTCCCACAGCCCTTCCTGTCTCTACTGTAAAAACTTCCTTAAATCTCCTGTTCAGCTCCTCACATACCTCCTGATCATTTCTTGTGAGTTCTCCACGTTCTGTCCTTAATCTGATCACCTGGTCTTTGACTGTTGTCTTCCTCCTGATGTGGCTATAAAACAGTTTCGGGCCAGTCTTGATTCTCGATGCTATGTCATTTTCATACTGTCGCTGGGC
>NW_027195438.1:0-30000 GCF_038502225.1 Cherax quadricarinatus | reverse complement strand
GACTGGTGCTACTTTTAATTTGTATTTTTATATTATTAGATTAAATTCAGTTGTACCATAGCTCATTCTACCTCAAGACATAGTCAATACCAATTTCACTATATTAGACCATAGTGCAATTACTAGTGAGAGACTAGTGCTATTTTTAATTTGTACTTTTATATTATTAGATTAAACCTATTGTACTTTAGCTCACTCTAGCTCAAAACATAGACTCCACAAAAGTCATTATTAGACCTTAGTGCAATTACAAGTGAGAGTCTTGTTCTATTTTTAATTTGTATTTTTATATTACTAGTTTATACCTAGTTGTACTTTAGTTCATTCCAGCACAACACACAGACAACATCAACTTCATTATGTGTAGTAGTGACTATACCCTACATGACCAAAATACTCTAGCTATATACTTGTCCAAACTTCCAACCACTACAGATATCAGTAGTAGAACTCAACACACAACTCAGGATATAAATAACCATAATTCTAAACCTAGAAGATGATTGATCATGTTGACCCTGATCTAAACCTCCATAATCTGACACCCAATCAAAACCTATTGGAAAGTAACTGCCTTTATTACACAGCATCACAAGCCACCACTATCCTAAACAATGCTAAAAGTCTATCAGTACTTAACTACAACATCAGGTCCTTAAGCAAACACTATGATGACCTCCTAGCACTCCTTGAATCACTAAAGACACCCTTCTCCTGCATTATTCTTACTGAGACCTGGCTTAAGCAGGACACAATAGATATCTACCCTCTACCAGGATACACAGCAATTCACAACTGCAGAACAAACCAAGTTGGGGGTGGTATTGCAATCTATTACTCTAACCAATTATCTTGTCTTAGCTCCACTTGCTATAGTGATGAATATGGGGAATACATTTTTGCTAATTTTACTGTAAAAAACCTTAAGACGCCTATAACAATCGGTGCCATTTACCGGATACCTCACACAAACATCCCAAATTTCAGTGAGAAATTAAAGTCACTAATAACAAACAGACAAATGAATAAGCACCACCTTCTCTTAGCTGGAGACTTCAACATCAACCTTGGCTTACTAGATGATCAGCCTGTAACTGATTTCATCAACAATATGAACAACACACTTCTCATACCAACAATAACTAAACCAACCAGGCTCACTGAGACAAGTGCAACCATAATAGACCACATACGGACCAATATACTAGCCCCCCTTAAATCAGGGATAATCACAGATAGCACTACAGACCACTACCCTACCTTCCTCCTGACAAACATTAGTAAACCACCACTTGAATACAACAAAGTCTCATTTAGACTCCATGACGAGGCCTCAGTAAGGAAGTTCACAGCTGACCTAGAGACTGTTGATTGGCCTACAGAATTCTCCAAGGCCAATGGTATTGATGACTGGACAGACATCTTTCTTAACAAATTACTTAGACTATACAACAAACATTGTCCTATAAAAACAAAACAGATCACAAACAAACGGCTTGGTTGCCCATGGCTAACCAGCACCATTCTGAAATCCATAGACAAGAAACACCAATATGAAAAGCAATATAGACAGGGCTTAATACACAAAGATACTCTTAAACACTATTCATCAGCTCTCACCAAAGTAATAAAAAAAGCCAAACAACTATACTACTCCAGTAGATTCACAGACACTAGAGGAGATATAAAAAAGACCTGGAAAACACTCTCTCAGATTCTAGGGACCCACAAACTGAGAAAAACCAAGAATATTGTCCTAACTAAACCTAATGAAACACCACTACATCCCACTGACACAGCTAACAAGATAAACGACTTCTTCTCAAACATAGGATCTAATCTCGCCAGTAAAATCCCACATACCAATGCCCATGCCGGGGACTACCTAGATGGTAATTTCCCTAATTCCTTCTATCTTGCACCAACTGAGCCCACGGAAGTCATTGGGATCATAAAGTCACTTAAAAATAACTCGGGGAATCTGTCTCATGTCCCACCATTACTGTATAAGCGAGCAGCCCATGTCCTTTCGCATGCTATTTCATTACTTTTCAACAAGTCAATAGAGACTAGCACCTTCCCGAAACTACTCAAGATGGCAAGGGTTACACCAATACATAAAGGTGGTGACCCTACAGACTTAAACAACTATAGGCCAATATCTAACTTACCATTGCTATCCAAAATCTTTGAGAAACTCGTGTACAAGAGACTGTATTCATTTATAACGGCTCAAAACATACTCAACCCCTGCCAGTTTGGATTCAGGAAAAATAAAAGCACTAATGATGCAATCATGAAAATGCTAGATCTGCTTTACACAGCATTGGAAAATAAGGAATATCCACTAGGAATTTTTATTGACCTAAGAAAAGCTTTTGACACAGTAAACCACCAAATCCTACTCCACAAACTTGACCACTACGGTATAAGAGGCCATGCGCTTGCTTATTTCAAATCTTACATTACTAATAGGTATCAGTACGTCACCATTAAAGACACAGCATCAGCAACACGGCCACTTGATACTGGAGTTCCGCAGGGAAGTGTCCTTGGTCCCCTGCTCTTCCTCATATACATCAATGACCTTCCAAACGTATCCCAACACCTGAAACCCATTCTCTTTGCTGATGACACGACTTATGTCATCTCTCACCCTAATCTTGCCACCCTTAACACCATTGTGAATGAGGAGCTGATTAAAATATCGACTTGGATGACAGCCAATAAACTTACGCTTAACACTGACAAAACTTACTATATTATGTTTGGTAGCAGAGCAGGAGATGCACAAATTAACATAAAGATTGACAACATTCTAATTACCAGAAATAATGGGGGAAAATTCCTAGGCTTATACCTTGACAACAACCTGAATTTCAGCACCCATATCCAGCATATAGCCAAAAAAGTATCCAAAACGGTTGGGATCCTCTCCAAGATACGATACTACGTGCCGCAAAATGCCCTTCTCACACTATACCACTCACTTATTTATCCATACCTCACCTATGCTATTTGTGCTTGGGGATCAACTGCAGCAACACACCTAAAGCCAATAATAACCCAACAAAACGCTGCAGTAAGAATAATCACTAAATCCCATCCCTGGCAGCACACCCCCCCACTCTTCAAAGATCTAAACTTACTCCCAGTTCAGTACATCCACACTTACTACTGTGCAATCTATATCTACAGGGCCTTAAACTCTAATATCAACCTTGACCTAAAACGCTTTCTTGATAGTTGTGACAGAACCCACAGGCATAACACCAGACACAAACATCTCTACGACATTCCCCGTGTCCGACTAAACCTTTACAAAAATTCAATGTATGTCAAAGGCCCTAAAATCTGGAATACCCTACCTGAGAACTCTAGAACTGCAGACACATTCATCACCTTCAAAACTACCATTAGAAAACATCTTATCTCCCTGATACACCCCGTCAACTAACTACACGAATACCACCTGGTGGTTCACACTTACACTCGCTCACTCATTTGACCATAAACAGAAATATTAATCTCAGTCTTAAAATAATGAATCCTGTGATACTCCAATACTGAAACTATATACTGTGCCAAAACAAAAGCATTCACATTGCTAAACTCATAAACTAGTATTTAGTCACTTAGCCATAAGACCAACTTACCTCATAATTTGTAATATTTTACAATTAAGAATAAAACTAAGTATGCCCGGAATGCCTAGCCATGCTAAGCGTTCTAGTGGTACACTCTGTAATCACAATTTTACTACATGTAAACCAAACAATAACCAAATTTCTGTAAACTCAGCATTGTAATCCTTATAGAGAATAAACTTTGAATTTGAATTTGAATTTGAATTCCTCTCGGTATTTTAAATGTTATCATATCATCTCTGTCTTTCATGTCCTTCAATATCGTCAGGTAGAGTTTCGATAACTTCTCCTCGTAGGACCCCTTAGCGCCGGTACTAGTCTCGTTGCAAATCTTGACACTTTCTCTGATTTTCAGGCGTGCTTGGCCAGGTGTGGGTTCGACACTGGAGCTGTATACTCCAATATGGGCCTGAGGTACACGGTGTACAGGGTCCGGAAAGACTCCTTACTGTGAGGTCGGAATGCTGCTCTTAGGATCACTAGTCGCCATATGCTGCAGCAGTTATTTGGTTGATGTTTGCCTCAGGAGATATGCTCAGTATTATACATACCCCAGGATCTTTTTCCTTGAGTGAGGTTTGTAGTCTCTGGCCCCCCTAGGCTGTACTCCGTCTGCGGTTTTCTTTGCCCTTCCCCAATCTTCATGACTTTGCACTTGCTGGGGTTGAACTCCCGGAACAAGTTACTGGACCAGGTCTACAGTCTGTCCTACTTTATCCTCCTTCGACCGAATTCTCCTCATTAACTTCACAGCGTCTGCAAACAGGGACACTTCTGAGTCTATTTCTTCCGCCATGTCATTCACATATACCAGAAAGAGCACGGGTCCTGAGACTGACCCCTGTGTAACTCCACTCTTCACAGGCTCCCACTCTGATACCTCATTATATTCCATGACTCTCTGATGCCTTCCCGTCAGGTATTCTCTAATCCATTGCAGTGCCATCGCTGTTGTTCCTGCCTGGTCCTCCAGTTTTTACACTTATCTCTTGTGTGGAACTGTGTCAAAAGCCTTCTTACAGTCCAAGAAAATGCAGTCTACCCACACTTCTCTCTCTTGTCTCACTGCTGTCACCTTGTCATAGAACTCCAGCAGGTTTGTGACACTGGATTTCCCATCTCTGAATCCGTGCTGGTTGTCGTTTATAAGCTCATTCCTTTCTAGGTGGTGCACCACTCTTCTCCACAGTGTCATTTTCCTCATGGTCACTTTCCCCGCGGTCAATTTTCCCTTCCAGGGGAAGTGGCCTGAATGTCCTATGGCTGTCAGTCGTGCCAATGACAGCAGGAGGCTCGTTTTCTGTGCTAATCTAAGGCCGAGGATGAGACACGGTCAAGGTAAGGCGAAGGATAAGCTCCACCCACTGGTTGATAGTTGTCAGCTGTGACCTGCTTATAATGGGTATAATTGGTTGTTGGTTGTTGCAAGTCGGGGGCAATGATAAAGCTTCGAAAGCTTCTTCATTTGCGATATCGTGGGTACACAGTGTGTTTAAGCTGCCCTGGCCCATTGAGGGGGGCCATGCCAGCGAGGGAGAGAGGAGTAGGCCATGTTGTCTCTAGGATGCCTGGATGCTGAGTGAAGGAGAGGCAGGGGGATGCCGTTTGAAGTGGCATGCCCACCAGGTTTGCTCTCCGGGGGAAGCTATGGGAACTAGGCATGTTTGGGGGCATGCACTGTCGTGAACTCATCACAAGTAGGCAATTGTATTTCAGGTAATCTTGGTAGCATCTGCGGCTGAGGGATATAGCTTGATGGCTTCTGTGAGTGTGTGATGGAGGCTATCAGCCCCGTTCTATCCCTTTGGCCGTGTGCCCTTCTGTAGCGACAGGTAACCTCTAATACATATTCTTCCCTCTCAGCACGTCTCTCCTGAACATCAGCCAGTTCTGCACCGTCTCCTGAACCCATCAAGTTCCCGAAATGTGAGGGAGTAAGCTTGTTGCCTCGCTTTCAGAAGACTCAACTTAGCCTCCAATATGAAGTAATCCATTGGATCAGCCTGGATCACCGGCGCTAATAGACCTGGTAACAAAAGATTGCTTAGGGGGGAAGTTCTGTCGACAGATGGCTAGTGTGGCCATATTGCAGGCCGTACTCGTGTCGAGATAGTGACGGTTGACATGTTTAGTACACTGCATAATAAATGTGAGTTAACAGACCAAAACAAGGAGTTTGACCACCTGCCAGTCTGGCTGGTAACAGGCGTTGACAGTATCACTGCTATAGTGATGCTCCTAATATATGTGTGTCCTGGTGTGTACCCTTTGGGTTAGGTGTCAAACTCCCAAAACCCGGTGGGTGTTGAGTGTGTGAACCAGGGGTCGGGGTTTGTTGTGATGACGTCACAAGATGACGTCGAATGCGCAATGTACTGGGCGCAGTGCCAGGTGGCGCCACTATCGCGGCCAGTGGCGGATTCCCCTTATAGAGGCTCTTGTCCCCTCGAGGTTCAAATTGCCGCCATATTGCACTTACAATGGTTATGGCACCATTTAGTCAACTGTATGTCTGTTACTGGCAACGTAATGTAGAATAAGCAATTCCCACGGTACAAGGTGCTCAGTTGAGCATCTATATGTGTGCATAATGGCAAATAGCGAAGGACCATTAGCCATGTGGCGATGTTACAGTAGACGTGGGTGCTAACTAGGCCTAGTGGGTCTGTGGGAGCCTAGCTAGGTAGCTACTGGTTCTGTGGACCATAGCTATGCTATGTAGGCCCAAATCTGTTCGAAGTTGACCAAAGCTGTAGGGAATTAAGGCAGTGTGTGTGTGGGGTCACGGCTGAGCCGCTCCTTCAGGGGTTACGGCTGAGCCGCTCCACTTCAGGGGTTACTTCACTCAATAGGGTACTGACCTTTATTCCTCACAGTAGGCAGTGTGATGGTGACAGGCAGTTGTTATGGTAATCTCTGGTCATGGAAGTGCCACCTCTATACATGTTTATACACCTGAATGCATTCACCAATACTCACGTGATAGTGTTGGGGGCGGGGGATACCTGAGAAACATCTGTTAAGTCACGCAACTACCTTGTCCAGCTAATGAGACCCTTGCTTACGGTGATCGTATGGTGTACGAATGTATTCACCGCGCGAGGACACAGAGGGGACGGTGCCCTGCTCACAGATGAAATGTGACTACCCACAGTTGGCTCAGCCTACCCCATGGACATTTCAACTAGCGGGCTGAAGGTGCCTAAGGTGTTATGGTTTATGGGAAGTGTAACTACTGCCTTAAGCTAAACGACTATCTCTATCAGAACCTACATATGTGTAGTAGTAATGCAGTAATTGTAGTGTATAATTAGCCTAGGAGTTACGAGGCTAATTCTTAGTAATTAAGTATATACAGAATTGGCACTTCTCTAGGCATCGTCCTCCCTTACCTACATTCCCCCACCTGGGGGGTGGGCATAGCGGTTCTGAGGAATCACAAAATTCCCCCACACACCTCTCTGTCTTCCTGGAGTCCTTTCTGTGTCCACTGTGAATACTTCTTTGAAACTCATGTTAAGCTCCACACATACTCAAGGTCGTTTCTTGTAAGCCCCCCTTCTTCCTTCCTCAGCCTGATTACCTGGTCTTTGACTGTTGTTTTCTTCCTGATGTGAATGTACAAAAGCTTCGGGTCGGACTTGGCTTTTGCTGATATTTCATTTTTGTATTGTCGTTGGGCCTCCCTCCTTACTTGTGCATATTCATTTCTGACTCTTCGACTACTCTCCTAATTCTCCTGGGTCCTTTGCCTTCTATATTTTCTTCATTCTCTTGCATACTTGGTTTTGGAATCTCTACACCTTTGGGTGAACCAAGGGCTCGTCCTGGGCGTCGCATTATTTATGTTGCGCTTCTTTGCATATTGTTGTCAAATATTTCATCATCTCATTTACTGATTTCCCTCCCAGGTCTCTGTCCCACTGAACCTCGTGCAGGAAATTCCTCATGCCTGTGTATTCCCCTCTCTTGTAGTTTGGCTTCGTTCGTAATGCCCTTCCTGCTTCTCTCTCCACTTGTAACTCTACTATGTATTCGAAGCACAGAACCACATGATACTAGCTCCGAGATGCCTTTCATATGTGATGTCCTCAATATCTGCACTACTCAAGGTGAATACTTGTTCCATTTTGCTGGTTCATCCTCTCCCCTCTCTTTGTTAGTGTCCCTAACATGTTGATGCATGAGGTTTTCCAGTACCACGTCCATCATCTTAGCCATCTACGTTTCTGGGCCCCCATGTGGCTCCAATCTTTCCAGGTCTATTTCTTTGCAATTAAAGTCACCCAGAAGGCCCCACATGAGCCCTTCTGGCCACTTCTGTCAGTGTGTCAACCATCGCTCTGTTACTCTCATCATATTCTTGTCTTGGCCTACTGCTATTCTGTGGTGGGTTATACATCACTGCAATTACCACCTTGGCACCTCTAGACCGAAGTGTTCCTATTATGTAGCCCCTTGCTTCTCCTCTGTCTCATCTCTTTGGCTCCTCAAAATCCAATTGATTTTTGATGAGAAGTATCACTCCTACCCCCCCCCCGTTCCCTCCGTGTACTCACCTAGTTGTATGTGTGTGTGTGTGTGTGTGTGTGTTTGTGTGTTTGTGTGTGTGTGTGTGTGTGTGTGTGTGTGTGTGTGTGTGTTTGTGTGTGTGTGTGTGTGTGTGTGTGTGTGTGTGTGTGTGTGTGTGTGTGGACAAACAAAACACCTAAATAAATAACTTTCACAATAATGTCAAGAAATTTTGACAGTAAAAATTCACGACTCGGTGTATGGTAACGCTCACGATTTTTCCAATAATATTTTCCTTTGTGCTGATTGGCTATTCTTTGTGGCACAAGTTTCTGATTGGTTGAGCAGAGATCCATTTAGCTTAGAGACAATTCTCTAAGTCACTTCTAGTATTTGAATAGTGTGTGTGCATTCTCACCTAATTGCGGTTGCAGGAGTCGAGTTATAGCTCCTAGCACCGCCTCTTCACTGGTCGCCACTAGATCCAATCTCCCCCTGCTCCATGAGCTTTATCATACCTCTTCCTAAAGTTATATATGGATCCTGCCTCCACTACATTTTCCAGACTTTTCCACTTCCTGACAGCTCTATGACTGAAGAAATACTGCCTAACATCCCTGTGATTCATCTGAGTCTTCAGCTTCCAACTGTGTCCCCTTGTTGCTGTGTCCCATCTCTGGAACATCCTGTCTCTGTCTGTTAAAATTCCAAACTAGCTTACAAAGAAACAACCTACTAAAAACATCTATTTCTATGAAAACTGATGTTTACGTCAATGTGTGCCTTACCAAAACAAGACAAAACCTTCTTTATCGACTAAGAAAACTGCGCTATGCCCAAAAAATCCACCAGTGCTTTGTGAGGGATGGAAAAATAGCAGTTAGGAAACAGCCCACTGGAAAGAGATACTTCATCTCCACAGAACATGACCTTAAACAGAATCAGAGTAAAGTGCAGATAATACCCATAGTCCACCGTTAGTGTTATATTGTCATAAATTTGTGCCCCCCTAAAATTCTAATACTCCAACTACTTTTAATTGTCATTGTTGTACTCAACGACCATTCTACCTCATAGTCTTAATTGTATTAAATATCTACAGAATCTATCTCCTTTTTTACAACTTACCACATCACTGTTCCATCTTATTTTTTTTATAAACTAACCATAACTTGTCTTCAATAATTCTACCTCACTTTAAAAAATACTCAATTGCCCAATTTTATTCTAAATCCCTATTATTGCCCAATTTTACTTTAAACTATATTGATCAAACTTATTGTAAACTTCTTTTATTGACCATTTTTATTCCATACTTTTTTAACCTAGTATTTTCAACTACAACTTTTATATCATCCTGTCTACCATCTTACTAGCATATTATAACCAAGTCATTGCCATTTTTATTTTTATCAATTCTTTTTTTTTATCTTGCTACCTTAATTTGTGTATTTTATCCTGTCAATTTAAATCTAATTATACTCTAATTCTTGTAAACAACTTATATAAGACCTTAGTGCAATTACAATTGAGAGTCTTATTCCTTTATTATATTATTAGATTAATCACAGTTTTACTCTAGCTCATTCTAGCTCAATACATAGTCAATACCAAATTCACTATACTAGACCATAGTGCAATTACTAGTGAGAGACTGGTGCTATTTGTAATTTGTATTTTTATATTATTAGACTAAACCTAGTTGTACTATAGCTCTTTCTAGCTCAATACATAGTCAATACCAAATTCACTGTATTAGACCATAGTGCAATTACTAGTGAGAGACTGGTGCTATTTGTAATTTGTATTTTTATATTATTAGACTAAAGTTGTTGTACTATAGCTCTTTCTAGCTCAATACATAGTCAATACCAAATTCACTATATTAGACCATAGTGCAATTACTAGTGAGAGACTCGTGCTACTTTTAATTTGTATTTTTATATTATTAGATTAAATTCAGTTGTACCATAGCTCATTCTACCTCAAGACATAGTCAATACCAAATTCACTATATTAGACCATAGTGCAATTACTAGTGAGAGACTAGTGCTATTTTTAATTTGTACTTTTATATTATTAGATTAAACCTATTGTACTTTAGCTCACTCTAGCTCAAAACATAGACTCCACAAAAGTCATTATTAGACCTTAGTGCAATTACAAGTGAGAGTCTTGTTCTATTTTTAATTTGTATTTTTATATTACTAGTTTATACCTAGTTGTACTTTAGTTCATTCCAGCACAACACACAGACAACATCAACTTCATTATGTGTAGTAGTGACTATACCCTACATGACCAAAATACTCTAGCTATATACTTGTCCAAACTTCCAACCACTACAGATATCAGTAGTAGAACTCAACACACAACTCAGGATCTAAATAACCATAATTTTAAACCTAGAAGATGATTGATCACGTTGACCCTGATCTAAACCTCCATAATCTGACACCCAATCAAAACCTATTGGAAAGTAACTGCCTTTATTACACAGCATCACAAGCCACCACTATCCTAAACAATGCTAAAAGTCTATCAGTACTTAACTACAACATCAGGTCCTTAAGCAAACACTATGATGACCTCCTAGCACTCCTTGAATCACTAAAGACACCCTTCTCCTGCATTATTCTTACTGAGACCTGGCTTAAGCAGGACACAATAGATATCTACCCTCTACCAGGATACACAGCAATTCACAACTGCAGAACAAACCAAGTTGGGGGTGGTATTGCAATCTATTACTCTAACCAATTATCTTGTCTTAGCACCACTTGCTTTAGTGATGAATATGGGGAATACATTTTTGCTAATTTTACTGTAAAAAACCTTAAGACGCCTATAACAATCGGTGCCATTTACCGGATACCTCACACAAACATCCCAAATTTCAGTGAGAAATTAAAGTCACTAATAACAAACAGACAAATGAATAAGCACCACCTTCTCTTAGCTGGAGACTTCAACATCAACCTTGGCTTACTAGATGATCAGCCTGTAACTGATTTCATCAACAATATGAACAACACACTTCTCATACCAACAATAACTAAACCAACCAGGCTCACTGAGACAAGTGCAACCATAATAGACCACATATGGACCAATATACTAGCCCCCCTTAAATCAGGGATAATCACAGATAGCACTACAGACCACTACCCTACCTTCCTCCTGACAAACATTAGTAAACCACCACTTGAATACAACAAAGTCTCATTTAGACTCCATGACGAGGCCTCAGTAAGGAAGTTCACAGCTGACCTAGAGACTGTTGATTGGCCTACAGAATTCTCCAAGGCCAATGGTATTGATGACTGGACAGACATCTTTCTTAACAAATTACTTAGACTATACAACAAACATTGTCCTATAAAAACAAAACAGATCACAAACAAACGGCTTGGTTGCCCATGGCTAACCAGCACCATTCTGAAATCCATTGACAAGAAACACCAATATGAAAAGCAATATAGACAGGGCTTAATACACAAAGATACTCTTAAACACTATTCATCAGCTCTCACCAAAGTAATAAAAAAAGCCAAACAACTATACTACTCCAGTAGATTCACAGACACTAGAGGAGATATAAAAAGGACCTGGAAAACACTCTCTCAGATTCTAGGGACCCACAAACTGAGAAAAACCAAGAATATTGTCCTAACTAAACCTAATGAAACACCACTACATCCCACTGACACAGCTAACAAGATAAACGACTTCTTCTCAAACATAGGATCTAATCTCGCCAGTAAAATCCCACATACCAATGCCCATGCCGGGGACTACCTAGATGGAAATTTCCCTAATTCCTTCTATCTTGCACCAACTGAGCCCACGGAAGTCATTGAGATCATAAAGTCACTTAAAAATAACTCGGGGAATCTGTCTCATGTCCCACCATTACTGTACAAGCGAGCGGCCCATGTCCTTTCGCATGCTATTTCATTACTTTTTAACAAGTCAATAGAGACTAGCACCTTCCCGAAACTACTCAAGATGGCAAGGGTTACACCAATACATAAAGGTGGTGACCCTACAGACTTAAACAACTATAGGCCAATATCTAACTTACCATTGCTATCCAAAATCTTTGAGAAACTCGTGCACAGGAGACTGTATTCATTTATAACGGCTCAAAACATACTCAACCCCTGCCAGTTTGGATTTAGGAAAAATAAAAGCACTAATGATGCAATCATAAAAATGCTAGATCTGCTTTACACAGCATTGGAAAATAAGGAATATCCACTAGGAATTTTTATTGACCTAAGAAAAGCTTTTGACACAGTAGACCACGACATCCTACTCCACAAACTTGATCACTACGGTATAAGAGGCCATGCACTTGCTTATTTCAAATCTTACATTACTAATAGGTATCAGTACGTCACCATTAAAGACACAGCATCAGCAACACGGCCACTTGATACTGGAGTTCCGCAGGGAAGTGTCCTTGGTCCCCTGCTCTTCCTCATATACATCAATGACCTTCCAAACGTATCCCAACACCTGAAACCCATTCTCTTTGCTGATGACATGACTTATGTCATCTCTCACCCTAATCTTGCCACCCTCAACACCATTGTGAATGAGGAGCTGATTAAAATATCGACTTGGATGACAGCCAATAAACTTACGCTTAACACTGACAAAACCTACTATATTATGTTTGGTAGCAGAGCAGGAGATGCACAAATTAACATTAAGATTGACAACACTCTAATTACCAGAAATAATGGGGGAAAATTCCTAGGCTTATACCTTGACAACAACCTGAATTTCAGCACCCATATCCAGCATATAGCCAAAAAAGTATCCAAAACGGTTGGGATCCTCTCCAAGATACGATACTACGTGCCGCAAAATGCCCTTCTCACACTATACCACTCACTTATTTATCCATACCTCACCTATGCTATTTGTGCTTGGGGATCAACTGCAGCAACACACCTAAAGCCAATAATAACCCAACAAAAAGCTGCAGTAAGAATAATCACTAAATCCCATCCCTGGCAACACACCCCCCCACTCTTCATAGATCTAAACTTGCTCCCAGTTCAGTACATCCACACTTACTACTGTGCAATCTATATCTACAGGGCCTTAAACTCTAATATCAACCTTGACCTAAAACGCTTTCTTGATAGTTGTGACAGAACCCACACACATAACACCAGACACATACATCTCTACGACATTCCCCGTGTCCGACTAAACCTTTACAAAAATTCAATGTATGTCAAAGGCCCTAAAATCTGGAATACCCTACCTGAGAACTCTAGAACTGCAGACACATTCATCACCTTCAAAACTACCATTAGAAAACATCTTATCTCCCTGATACACCCCGTCAACTAACTACACGAATACCACCTGGTGGTTCACACTTACACTCACTCACTCATTTGACCATAAACGGAAATATTAATCTCAGTCTTAAAATAATGAATCCTGTGATACTCCAATACTGAAACTATGTACTGTGCCAAAACAAAAGCATTCACATTGCTAAACTCACAAACTAGTATTTAGTCACTTAGCCATAATACCAACTTACCTCATAATTTGTAATATTTTACAATTAAGAATAAAACTAAGTATGCCCGAAATGCCTAGCCATGCTAAGCGTTCTAGTGGTACACTCTGTAATCACAATTTTACTACATGTAAACCAAACAATAACCAAATTTCTGTAAACTCAGCATTGTAATCCTTATAGAGAATAAACTTTGAATTTGAATTTGAATTTGAATGATTTTCAGGCGTGCTTGGCCAGGTGTGGGTTCGACACTGGAGCTGTATACTCCAATATGGGCCTGAGGTACACGGTGTACAGGGTCCGGAAAGACTCCTTACTGTGAGGTCGGAATGCTGCTCTTAGGATCACTAGTTGCCATATGCTGCAGCAGTTATTTGGTTGATGTTTGCCTCAGGAGATATGCTCAGTATTATACATACCCCAGGATCTTTTTCCTTGAGTGAGGTTTGTAGTCTCTGGCCCCCCTAGGCTGTACTCCGTCTGCGGTTTTCTTTGCCCTTCCCCAATCTTCATGACTTTGCACTTGCTGGGGTTGAACTCCCGGAACAAGTTACTGGACCAGGTCTACAGTCTGTCCTACTTTATCCTCCTTCGACCGAATTCTCCTCATTAACTTCACAGCGTCTGCAAACAGGGACACTTCTGAGTCTATTTCTTCCGCCATGTCATTCACATATACCAGAAAGAGCACGGGTCCTGAGACTGACCCCTGTGTAACTCCACTCTTCACAGGCTCCCACTCTGATACCTCATTATATTCCATGACTCTCTGATGCCTTCCCGTCAGGTATTCTCTAATCCATTGCAGTGCCATCGCTGTTGTTCCTGCCTGGTCCTCCAGTTTTTACACTTATCTCTTGTGTGGAACTGTGTCAAAAGCCTTCTTACAGTCCAAGAAAATGCAGTCTACCCACACTTCTCTCTCTTGTCTCACTGCTGTCACCTTGTCATAGAACTCCAGCAGGTTTGTGACACTGGATTTCCCATCTCTGAATCCGTGCTGGTTGTCGTTTATAAGCTCATTCCTTTCTAGGTGGTGCACCACTCTTCTCCACAGTGTCATTTTCCTCATGGTCACTTTCCCCGCGGTCAATTTTCCCTTCCAGGGGAAGTGGCCTGAATGTCCTATGGCTGTCAGTCGTGCCAATGACAGCAGGAGGCTCGTTTTCTGTGCTAATCTAAGGCCGAGGATGAGACACGGTCAAGGGATGCTGGCTGTAAGGCGAAGGAGAAGCTCCACCCACTGGTTGACAGTTGTCAGCTGTGACCTGCTTATAATGGGTATAATTGGTTGCTGGTTGTTGCAAGTCGGGGGCAATGATAAAGCTTCGAAAGCTTCTTCATTTGCGATATCGTGGGTACACAGTGTGTTTAAGCTTCCCTGGCCCATTGAGGGGGGCCATGCCAGCGAGGGAGAGAGGAGTAGGCCATGTTGTCTCTAGGATGCCTGGATGCTGAGTGAGGGAGAGGCAGGGGGATGCCGTTTGAAGTGGCATGCCCACCAGGTTTGCTCTCCGGGGGAAGCTATGGGAACTAGGCATGTTTGGGGGCATGCACTGTCGTGAACTCATCACAAGTAGGCAATTGTATTTCAGGTAATCTTGGTAGCATCTGCGGCTGAGGGATATAGCTTGATGGCTTCTGTGAGTGTGTGATGGAGGCTATCAGCCCCGTTCTATCCCTTTGGCCGTGTGCCCTTCTGTAGCGACAGGTAACCTCTAATACATATTCTTCCCTCTCAGCACGTCTCTCCTGAACATCAGCCAGTTCTGCACCGTCTCCTGAACCCATCAAGTTCCCGAAATGTGAGGGAGTAAGCTTGTTGCCTCGCTTTCAGAAGACTCAACTTAGCCTCCAATATGAGGTAATCCATTGGATCAGCCTGGATCACCGGCGCTAATAGACTTGGTAACAAAAGATTGCCTAGGGGGGAAGTTCTGTCGACAGATGGCTAGTGTGGCCATATTGCAGGCCGTACTCGTGTCGAGATAGTAACGGTTGACATGTTTAGTACACTGCATAATAAATGTGAGTTAACAGACCAAAACAAGGAGTTTGACCACCTGCCAGTCTGGCTGGTAACAGGCGTTGACAGTATCACTGCTATAGTGATGCTCCTAATATATGTGTGTCCTGGTGTGTACCCTTTGGGTTAGGTGTCAAACTCCCAAAACCCGGTGGGTGTTGAGTGTGTGAACCAGGGGTCGGGGTTTGTTGTGATGACGTCACAAGATGACGTCGAATGCGCAATGTACTGGGCGCAGTGCCAGGTGGCGCCACTATCGCGGCCAGTGGCGGATTCCCCTTATAGAGGCTCTTGTCCCCTCGAGGTTCAAATTGCCGCCATATTGCACTTACAATGGTTATGGCACCATTTAGTCAACTGTATGTCTGTTACTGGCAACGTAATGTAGAATAAGCAATTCCCACGGTACAAGGTGCTCAGTTGAGCATCTATATGTGTGCATAATGGCAAATAGCGAAGGACCATTAGCCATGTGGCGATGTTACAGTAGACGTGGGTGCTAACTAGGCCTAGTGGGTCTGTGGGAGCCTAGCTAGGTAGCTACTGGTTCTGTGGACCATAGCTATGCTATGTAGGCCCAAATCTGTTCGAAGTTGACCAAAGCTGTAGGGAATTAAGGCAGTGTGTGTGTGGGGTCACGGCTGAGCCGCTCCTTCAGGGGTTACGGCTGAGCCGCTCCACTTCAGGGGTTACTTCACTCAATAGGGTACTGACCTTTATTCCTCACAGTAGGCAGTGTGATGGTGACAGGCAGTTGTTATGGTAATCTCTGGTCATGGAAGTGCCACCTCTATACATGTTTATACACCTGAATGCATTCACCAATACTCACGTGATAGTGTTGGGGGCGGGGGATACCTGAGAAACATCTGTTAAGTCACGCAACTACCTTGTCCAGCTAATGAGACCCTTGCTTACGGTGATCGTATGGTGTACGAATGTATTCACCGCGCGAGGACACAGAGGGGACGGTGCCCTGCTCACAGATGAAATGTGACTACCCGCAGTTGGCTCAGCCTACCCCATGGACATTTCAACTGGCGGGCTGAAGGTGCCTAAGGTGTTATGGTTTATGGGAAGTGTAACTACTGCCTTAAGCTAAACGACTATCTCTATCAGAACCTACATATGTGTAGTAGTAATGCAGTATCTGTAGTGTATAATTAGCCTAGGAGTTACGAGGCTAATTCTTAGTAATTAAGTATATACAGAATTGGCACTTCTCTAGGCATCGTCCTCCCTTACCTACATTCCCCCACCTGGGGGGTGGGCATAGCGGTTCTGAGGAATCACAAAATTCCCCCACACACCTCTCTGTCTTCCTGGAGTCCTTTCTGTGTCCACTGTGAATACTTCTTTGAAACTCATGTTAAGCTCCACACATACTCAAGGTCGTTTCTTGTAAGCCCCCCTTCTTCCTTCCTCAGCCTGATTACCTGGTCTTTGACTGTTGTTTTCTTCCTGATGTGAATGTACAAAAGCTTCGGGTCGGACTTGGCTTTTGCTGATATTTCATTTTTATATTATCGTTGGGCCTCCCTCCTTACTTGTGCATATTCATTTCTGACTCTTCGACTACTCTCCTAATTCTCCTGGGTCCTTTGCCTTCTATATTTTCTTCATTCTCTTGCACACTTGGTTTTGGAATCTCTAAACCTTTGGGTGAACCAAGGGCTCGTCCTGGGTGTCGCATTATTTATGTTGCGCTTCTTTGCATATTGTTGTCAAATATTTCATCATCTCATTTACTGATTTCCCTCCCAGGTCTCTGTCCCACTGAACCTCGTGCAGGAAATTCCTCATGCCTGTGTATTCCCCTCTCTTGTAGTTTGGCTTCGTTCGTAATGCCCTTCCTGCTTCTCTCTCCACTTGTAACTCTACTATGTATTCGAAGCACAGAACCACATGATACTAGCTCCGAGATGCCTTTCATATGTGATGTCCTCAATATCTGCACTACTCAAGGTGAATACTTGTTCCATTTTGCTGGTTCATCCTCTCCCCTCTCTTTGTTAGTGTCCCTAACATGTTGATGCATGAGGTTTTCCAGTACCACGTCCATCATCTTAGCCATCTACGTTTCTGGGCCCCCATGTGGCTCCAATCTTTCCAGGTCTATTTCTTTGCAATTAAAGTCACCCAGAAGGCCCCACATGAGCCCTTCTGGCCACTTCAGTCAGTGTGTCAACCATCGCTCTGTTACTCTCATCATATTCTTGTCTTGGCCTACTGCTATTCTGTGGTGGGTTATACATCACTGCAATTACCACCTTGGCACCTCTAGACCTAAGTGTTCCTATTATGTAGCCCCTTGCTTCTCCTCTGTCTCCTCTCTTTGGCTCCTCAAAATCCAATTGATTTTTGATGAGAAGTATCACTCCTACCCCCCCCCCCCGTTCCCTCCGTGTACTCACCTAGTTGTATGTGTGTGTGTGTGTGTGTGTGTGAAGAAACTGAAAATAAGTTCAGAGGTGCGCAAAAAGGCTAATTTCAGAGCTAAAATGTACGAGCTATGACGAGAGGCTATAGGGTATTAGTTGACAGAATAACCAGGAGACTTGATAACAACATACCAGATTCTTGGAGGGCCTGATAAAGTAGGTACAGAAAGACTGACTGAGGAAACAGATCAACGGGGGTGGGGTATGGGAGTTCAAAGAAACATTTTAGTCATAGGGATGTCAGGAAGTATTTCTTCATCTTTAAGATGGTCAGGATAACTGTCTTTCACTACAACCTCCAGACCCCATGTCCTACCTCAAGCCAACCTCCTCATTCCCCCCATCTATATCCAGGATCCTGAACCCTTCCAGGGGTAAAAACACATGAACTTCTTATCACAACTCACAGCAACACTTCCTGTGCCCCAGCCTATGTGCAAGAACCAGGAATTTATGCTAGTGACCATTGTCCTGAGTTTCGAATGCGTTATGGACGCGATTGTGGAGAGATACGCAGCATAGGAAGGAGATGAGAAGCCAAACTTCAAGAGGGGACTAGACAGGCATGAGGCAATTCCTAAATAGGTTACTGTGTGATAGAGAACCAGAGGGGTAACTAGGGCACTTCTGGAAGTTAACGACACAGGGTTGTCAGGAAATATTTTTTCAGCCTCAGGGCTGTCAGAAAGTGGAAATATCACAACAAAAAAGTGGAGCAGGAAGGCTCCATTCATAGCCCTAAGAGTGACTATGACACTGTCCTTGAGGCTAGGAGGGAGTGCCTCTGGCGAGCAGCAAGCTGAGTCACGAGGCCAGAATCCAAATCTCGACTCCTGTAACGACATATAGATGAACATCTACAGGCTCGTGCTCACACACATACACATAGCGAAAAGTCGGGGCCAGGAGTTATGAATCGACCCCTGTAACCACAAATAGGTGAGCACACTCTCTCTCTCACCATACAATAGTCAATTACCAAGTGACACAGGTAGAGCTTCCATCACTTAATTTTGTTATAAAGTTAAGATTGGACAACCCCCGCTACCCCCACCCCCCCATCTCTGGTAGACTTTGCTTCACTTCTAACAGACTTTCTGTTAGACTTCTGTAAGATTTCCTGCAAGTCTTCTGTTAGATTTTCCGTGCTTATCTTCCCGTTAATCGTCTGTTATACTTAGTATATTTATGTTAAATTTAACGTTATGTTCATAGTAAATCTTTTACTAGATTTCTATGTGATTTATTTGCCTCCTAGTTAATGTTTTTTATTTAAAAATAACTTTAAGACTTGTATTAGACTTCTGTTCACTAATAAGGTTTTCTTCAGATTTCTTTTGTAATTTCTGTTACAAACTGTTGGTTTTCATGTTAGACCTTCTGTTAGACTTCCTGTTTTCTCATAAATACTTGCGAGAATTCTTGCTAGAATTTTATTGTTGTCTCTTAGGTTTCAGTTAAAATTCAATAGGCCTTCTGTCGTGGTGTGGCCAGTGATATTAGTGACCACAGTGGTATTAGTGATCACAGTGGTATTAGTGATCACAGTGGTATTAGTGATCACAGTGGTATTAGTGATCACAGTGGTATTAGTGATCACAGTGGTATTAGTGATCGCAGTGGTATTAGTGATCACAGTGGTATTAGTGATCACAGTGGTATTAGTGATCGCAGTGGTATTAGTGATCACAGTGGTATTAGTGATCACAGTGGTATTAGTGATCACAGTGGTATTAGTGATCACAGTGGTATTAGTGATCGCAGTGGTATTAGTGATCACAGTGGTATTAGTGATCACAGTGGTATTAGTGATCACAGTGGTATTAGTGATCGCAGTGGTATTAGTGATCACAGTGGTATTAGTGATCACAGTGGTATTAGTGATCACAGTGGTATTAGTGATCACAGAGGTATTAGTGATCGCAGTGGTATTAATGATTACAGTGGTATTAGTGATAGCAGTGGTATTAGTGATCGCAGTGGTATTAGTGATCGCAGTGGTATTAGTGATCGCAGTAGTGTTAGTGATCACAGTGGTATTAGTGATCGCAGTGGTATTAGTTATCGCAGTGGTATTAGTGATCGCAGTGGTATTATTGATAGCAGTGGTATTAGTGATCGCAGTGGTATTAGTGATCGCAGTGGTGTTAGTGATCGCAGTGGTATTAGTGATCGCAGTGGTATTAGTTATCGCAGCGGTAATAGTGATCGCAGTGGTATTAGTGATCGTAGTAGTATTAGTGATCGCAGTGGTATTAGTGATCACAGTGGTATTAGCGATGTTATTGATGGCAGTGGTATTAGTGATCGCAGTGGTATTAGTGGTATTAGTGATCGCAGGGGTATTAGTGGTGTTAGTGATCGCAGCGGTAATAGTGATCGCTAAATTATTAGTGGTGTTAGTGATCGTAGTAGTATTAGTGATCGCAGTGGTATTAGTGATCACAGTGATATTAGTGATCGCAGTGGTATTAGTGGTGTTAGCGATCGCAGTGGCATTAATGATCGCAGTGGTATTAGTGATCGAAATGGTATTAGTGGTATTAGTAATTGCAGTGGTATTAGTGGTGTTAGTGATCGCAGTGGTATTAGTGACTGAAGTGGTATTAGTGATCGCAGGGGTATTAGTGGTATTAGTGGTGTTAGTGATCGCAGTGGTATTAGTGATCGAAGTGGTATTAGTGGTATTAATGACATTAGTGGTGTTAGTGATCGCAGTGGTATTAGTGGTGTTAGTGATCGCAGTGATGTGAGTACTCGCAGTGGCATTTGTGATAGCAGTGATATTAGTGGTATTAGTGACCGCAGTGGTATTAGTGGTATTAGAGATCGCAGTGGTATTAATGGTATTAGTGATCACAGTATTATTAGTGGTATTAGTGATCGCAGTGGTATTAGGGATCGCAGTGGTATTAGTTATCGCAGTGGTATTAGTGATCGCAGTGGTATTAGTGATAGCAGTGGTATTAGTGGTGTTAGTGATTGCAGCGGTAATAGTGATCGCTAAATTATTAGTGGTGTTAGTGATTTCAGTGGTATTAGTGATCGTAGTAGTATTAGTGATCGCAGTGGTATTAGTGATCACAGTGGTATTAGCGGTGTTATTGATGGCAGTGGTATTAGTGATCGCAGTGGTATTAGTGGTATTAGTGATCGCAGTGGTATTAGTGGTGTTAGTGATCGCAGCGGTAATAGTGATCGCTAAATTATTAGTGGTGTTAGTGATCGTAGTAGTATTAGTGATCGCAGTGGTATTAGTGATCACAGTGATATTAGTGATCGCAGTGGTATTAGTGAGCGATCGCAGTGGCATTAATGATCGCAGTGGTATTAGTGATCGAAATAGTATTAGTGGTATTAGTAATTGCAGTGGTATTAGTGGTGTTAGTGATCGCAGTGGTATTAGTGAAAGAAGTGGTATTAGTGATAGCAGGGGTATTAGTGGTATTAATGGCATTAGTGGTATTAGTGATCTAAGTGGTGATAGTGATCGAAGTGGTATTAGTGATCGCAGTGGTATTAGTTATCGCATGGTATTAGTGATCGCAGTGGTATTAGTGATAGCAGTGGTATTAGTGGTGTTAGTGATCGCAGCGGTGTGATCGCTAAATTATTAGTGGTGTTAGTGATCGCAGTGGTATTAGTGATCGTAGTAGTATTAGTGATCGCAGTGATATTAGTGGTGTTAGTGATCGCAGCGGTAATAGTGATCGCTAAATTATTAGTGGTGTTAGTGATCGCAGTGGTATTAGTGATCGTAGTAGTATTAGTGATCGCAGTGGTATTAGTGATCGTAGTAGCATTAGTGATCGCAGTGGTATTAGTGATCACAGTGGTATTAGCGGTGTTATTGATGTCAGTGGTATTAGTGATCGTAGTGGTATTAGTGGTATTAGTGATCGCAGTGGTATTAGTGGTTAGTGATCGCAGGGGTATTAGTGGTGTTAGTGATCGCAGCGGTAATAGTGATAGCTAAATTATTAGTGGTGTTAGTGATCGTAGTAGTATTAGTGATCGCAGTGGTATTAGTGATCACAGTGATATTAGTGATCGCAGTGGTATTAGTGGTGTTAGCGATCGCAGTGGCATTAATGATCGCAGTGGTATTAGTGATCGAAATAGTATTAGTGGTATTAGTAATTGCAGTGGTATTAGTGGTGTTAGTGATCGCAGTGGTATTAGTGACTGAAGTGGTATTAGTGATTGCAGGGGTATTAGTGGTATTAATGGCATTAGTGGTATTAGTGATCGCAGTGGTGTTAGTGATCGCAGTGGTATTAGTGATCGCAGTGGTATTAGTTATCGCAGTGGTATTAGTGATCGCAGTGGTATTAGTGATAGCAGTGGTATTAGTGGTGTTAGTGATCGCAGCGGTAATAGTGATCGCTAAATTATTAGTGGTGTTAGTGATCGCAGTGGTATTAGTGATCGTAGTAGTATTAGTGATCGCAGTGGTATTAGTGGTGTTAGTGATCGCAGCGGTAATAGTGATCGCTAAATTATTAGTGGTGTTAGTGATCGCAGTGGTATTAGTGATCGTAGTAGTATTAGTGATCGCAGTGGTATTAGTGATCGTAGTAGCATTAGTGATCGCAGTGGTATTAGTGATCACAGTGGTATTAGCGGTGTTATTGATGTCAGTGGTATTAGTGATCGCAGTGGTATTAGTGGTATTAGTGATCGCAGTGGTATTAGTGGTTAGTGATTGCAGGGGTATTAGTGGTGTTAGTGATCGCAGCTGTAATAGTGATCGCTAAATTATTAGTGGTGTTAGTGATCGTAGTAGTATTAGTGATCGCAGTGGTATTAGTGATCACAGTGATATTAGTGATCGCAGTGGTATTAGTGGTGTTAGAGATCGCAGTGGCATTAATGATCGCAGTATTAGTGATCGAAATGGTATTAGTGGTATTAGTAATTGCAGTGGTATTAGTGGTGTTAGTGATCGCAGTGGTATTAGTGATCTGAAGTGGTATTAGTGATCGCAGGGGTATTAGTGGTATTAGTGGTGTTAGTGATCGCAGTGGTATTAGTGATCGAAGTGGTATTAGTGGTATTAATGGCATTAGTGGTGTTAGTGATCGCAGTGGTATTAGTGGTGTTAGTGATCGCAGTGATGTGAGTACTCGCAGTGGCATTTGTGACAGCAGTGATATTAGTGATATTAGTGACTGCAGTGGTATTAGTGGTATTAGAGATCGCAGTGGTATTAATGGTATTAGTGATCACAGTATTATTAGTGGTATTAGTGATCGCAGTGGTGTTAGTGATCGCAGTGGTATTAGTGATCGCAGTGGTATTGGTTATCGCAGTGGTATTAGTGATCGCAGTGGTATTGGTTATCGCAGTGGTATTAGTGATCGCAGTGGTGTTAGTGATCGCAGTGATGTGAGTACTCGCAGTGGCATTTGTGATAGCAGTGATATTAGTGGTATTAGTGACTGCAGTGGTATTAGTGGTATTAGAGATCGCAGTGGTATTAATGGTATTAGTGATCACAGTATTATTAGTGGTATTAGTGACTGCAGTGGTATTAGTGGTATTAGAGATCGCAGTGGTATTAATGGTATTAGTGATCACAGTATTATTAGTGGTATTAGTGATCGAAGTGATATTAGTGGTGTTAGTGATCGCAGTGGTATTAGTGGTATTAGTGGTATTAGTGATCGCAGTGGTATTAGTGATATTAGTAATCACAGTGGTATTAGTGGTATTAGAGATCGCACTGGTATTAATGGTATTAGTGATCACAGTATTATTAGTGGTATTAGTGATCACGGTATTATTAGTGGTATTAGTGATCGCAGTGGTATTAGTTGTATTAGTGATTACAGTATTATTGGTGGTATTAGTGATCACAGTTTTATTAGTGGCATTAGTGGTCACAGTATTATTTTTGGTATTGGTGATCGAAGTGGTATTAGTGGTATTAGTGATCGCAGTGGCGTTAGTGGTTTTAGTGATCACAATATTATTAATGGTATTAGTGATCGCAGTGGTATTAGTAATCGCAGTGGTATTAGTGGTATTAGTGATCGCAGTGGTATTAGTGATCGCAGTGGTATTAGTGATCACAGTTGTATTAGTGGTATTAGTAATCGCAGTGGTATTAGTGATCGCAGTGGTATTAGTGATTGCAGTGGTATTAGTGGTCGCAGTGGTATTAGTGATCGCAGTGGTATTAGTGATCGCAGTGGTATTAGTGATCGCAGTGGTATTAGTGATCGCAGTGGTATTAGTGATCGCAGTGGTATTAGTGATCGCAGTGGTATTAGTGATCGCAGTGGTATTAGTGATCCCAGTGGTATTAGTGATCGCAGTGGTATTAGTGATCGCAGTGGTATTAGTGGTATCTTAGAAGTGAAAAAAAATCTGCACTGGTGAAATGTTGATGAAAATATAAATTTTTAGAAGTAATTTGCAAAGAAAATGAGCAGTTTTAAAATATGTGAAATTCAAAGTAGCTGTAGCAATAAATAAAAAGCTTGAATGTGCAAAATAGTGATTTAGGAGCAAATAAAGATGAAAGGTCAGCATAATGGGACCCTTTATTGACTACGTTTCGCCCACACAGTGGGCTTGATCAAGTCAAAACAGATATATTTGAGTAGAGAGAACATGAGTCTATATAGTGAGAGATCATCTTAAGACGACATTTCGGTCCGACTTGGATCATTTAAAAAATGCTTTTTGAATGGACCAAGTCAGACTGAAACGTAGTCATAACCTTCTGTCTCCTATGTGAGGGTTATTTGTGTATTGTTCCAGTCACGGTTTTGTTCTTCCTATATAGGGAGCATCTGACGTGGAGAGCCAAGTAGGCAATGTTATGACGAGGTTGGATTTGATAAGGACCTGCCCGGAATAGGTAAGTAGATTTGTTGCTACGTAGGATAAAGATGAAGAAGTATCCTGGCAAAGAGTTCAGCTATGCCGTAAAAGCCGTTGTTCTGTTGAGATTGTTGGATATACGGATGAGTGATGATTCCAATATCCTGCGTGTCTTCTCCCTGGCGAGAAGTCTTGCCTCTGCAGCGATAAAATTAAGTTCTTCTTGATTTGCCGGTTCTGTCCTGGCCCGGGTCTTTTCCAGATGGTGACCCGGCCGTGGCTCCCTGTCTTGGGAGTGTCTGACAACTATGTCTGCCATTGGGGGAGGTACAAGTACGTCCTCATCTTCTAGGACCAACTGTTCCCAGGCCTAGCCCCATTCCTCGCCCTCACGGGGTTTGTAGGAAGAAGCTAGGACTCTGATCTCCCATCTTCCCCACCCCAGGGAGGCTCGCGGGAATGGCAGTCTTGTGAGCTGCAGGTGGTAGCAACCTCCGGCCATATATCTTTTCCCCGCCTAAAATTGCAAATTATTGCGATGCACAATCTAGACAATGTATTTAAAAAAACTGATAAAACTGCAGGATGATGTATACCCTAAAACACATAAATCTGAGCTGGAATTTTGTTTAGTAATAAGTTGAAATGCTAGCACTAAAATATTATTATATAACATTACTGTTGCGAGGAGAACTTAGAAGAAATAATAGTCATAGAAATTCTAACTTAAAAATCACAAAAATGTTGCAAAACATTTTAAAAACTGTTCAGGCAAAATGTGCAAATGAGAATATTTAGCAGTCATGGTTGGCAATTAAAATTCTGTAAACAAATGAGCAACAATTCAGATTAACAGTAGGCAATATAGACTCAAACAATAACAATAAATTAGGTAAAAGGACACAAGTGCAATTAACGTGACATTTTATTGTGGGAACGTTTCGCTCTCCAGGAGCTTTAACAAGCCGTTACAAACAATACATGGTCACAGGGGGTATATATAGGCATGGTATAAACCTTAGTAATAAATACCGACAAGATGGTTTACAAAAACACGTAAACAAACACTAGGAAATATTTATTAGAAAACGTTTCGGTCCTGAGACCTTGATCACTTCTAACATACAGAAGCTGAAAGACAGTATATATAGGCGGAGAGTTAAGTGTGAGTGAGGTGTGAGTCACTCACACTTCACTCACCTTGATATTCTACCTTGATTCATCTACATTTCTGTTACGTTCTTGTTTATTATTAGCAGCAGAGACTATGTGATGGCAATAAGCCCTGCCATCACATAGTCTCTGCTGCAATAAGCCCTGCCATCACATAGTCTCTACTGCAATAAACCCTGCCATCACATAGTCTCTACTGCAATAAACCCTGCCATCACATAGTCTCTGCTGCAATAAATCCTGCCATCACATAGTCTCTGCTGCAATAAATCCTGCCATCACACAGTCTCTGCTGCAATAAGCCCTGCCATCACATAGTCTCTGCTGCAATAAGCCCTGCCATCACATAGTCTCTGCTGCAATAAGCCCTGCCATCACATAGTTTCTGCTGCAATAAACCCTGCCATCACATAGTCTCTGCTGCAATAAGCCCTGCCATCACATAGTCTCTGCTGCAATAAGCCCTGCCATCACATAGTCTCTGCTGCAATAAGCCCTGCCATCACATAGTCTCTGCTGCAATAAGCTCTGCAATCACATAATCTCTGCTGCAAAAAATCCTGCCATCACATAGTCTTTGCTGCAATAAACCCTGCCATCACATAGTCTCTGCTGCAATAAGCTCTGCCATCACATAATCTCTGCTGCAATAAATCCTGCCATCACATAGTCTTTGCTGCAATAAATCCTGCCATCACATAGTCTCTACTGCAATAAGCCCTGCCATCACATAGTCTCTGCTGCAATAAATCCTGCCATCACATAGTCTCTGCTGCAATAAATCCTGCCATCACAGAGTCTCTACTGCAATAAGCCCTGCCATCACATAGTCTCTGCTGCAATAAATCCTGCCATCACATAGTCTCTGCTGCAATAAATCCTGCCATCACAGAGTCTCTACTGCAATAAGCCCTGCCATCACATAGTCTCTGCTGCAATAAATCCTGCCATCACATAGTCTCTGCTGCAATAAATCCTGCCATCACATAGTCTCTGCTGCAATAAATCCTGCCATCACATAGTCTCTGCTGCAATAAATCCTGCCATCACATAGTCTCTGCTGCAATAAGCCCTGCCATCACATAGTCTCTGCTGCAATAAGCCCTGCCATCACATAGTCTCTGCTGCAATAAATCCTGCCATCACATAGTCTCTGCTGCAATAAGCCCTGCCATCACATAGTCTCTGCTGCAATAAATCCTGCCATCACATAGTCTCTGCTGCAATAAGCCCTGCCATCACATAGTCTCTGCTGCAATAAATCCTGCCATCACATAGTCTCTGCTGCAATAAGCCCTGCCATCACATAGTCTCTGCTGCAATAAATCCTGCCATCACATAGTCTCTGCTGCAATAAGCCCTGCCATCACATAGTCTCTGCTGCAATAAATCCTGCCATTGCCATCACATAGTCTCTGCTGCAATAAGCCCTGCCATCACATAGTCTCTGCTGCAATAAATCCTGCCATCACATAGTCTCTGCTGCAATAAGCCCTGCCATCACATAGTCTCTGCTGCAATAAATCCTGCCATCACATAGTCTCTGCTGCAATAAGCCCTGCCATCACATAGTCTCTGCTGCAATAAATCCTGCCATCACATAGTCTCTGCTGCAATAAGCCCTGCCATCACATAGTCTCTGCTGCAATAAATCCTGCCATCACATAGTCTCTGCTGCAATAAGCCCTGCCATCACATAGTCTCTGCTGCAATAAATCCTGCCATCACATAGTCTCTGCTGCAATAAGCCCTGCCATCACATAGTCTCTGCTGCAATAAATCCTGCCATCACATAGTCTCTGCTGCAATAAGCCCTGCCATCACATAGTCTCTGCTGCAATAAATCCTGCCATCACATAGTCTCTACTGCAATAAGCCTTGCCATCACATAGTCTCTGCTGCAATAAACCCTGCCATCACATAGTCTCTGCTGCAATAAATCCTGCCATCACATAGTCTCTACTGCAATAATCCTTGCCATCACATAGTCTCTGCTGCAATAAACCCTGCCATCACATAGTCTCTATTGCTAATACTACACAAGAACATAACAGAGGAGGAACACTGAAACAGATCTTCTCAAATCCAACCACTAACAGAAATATTTGTCTAACCTATTTTTATGCTACCCAAGTAATAGCTTTTATAACCTTTTACTCATGTGCAAGTTGATTGTTCTACCATATTGTATTACTACTATATTGTATTACTACTATATTGTATTACTACTATATTGTATTACTACTATATTGTATTACTACTATATTGTATTACTACTATATTGTATTACTACTATATTGTATTACTACTATATTGTATTACTACTATATTGTATTACTACTATATTGTATTACTACTATATTGTATTACTACTATATATTGTATTAATACTTATATATACCCTCTGTGTCCAGGTGCTATTTGTAACGGCTTGACAAAGCTCCTGGAGAGCGAAACGTTGCCACAATAAAATGTCACATTAGTTGCACTTGTGTCCTTTTACTTTACACATTGTCGGTAATTCTACCAACATTAATACAATAACAATAAAAGCCAATAAAAATTCACAAATGCAATATAATGTGATCTTTTATTAGCGACGTTTTGCCCACCTCAGTTTAATTTATAAAGTTAGAAATAGATGAAGGTGTTGAGGAAGGGTGAGTAAATGACGGTGCCGTGAGCTGGAGGCTCAGGTAAGATGTGAAATGAGAGGCGGGTGTGTGATCGGCCTAGCCTAGATCAGCAGGCCTACTGTAAAACTGGTGAATGAGATACATGACAATATCATTTAGTATTCATTTCAGAAACATTGTACCACATTAAAACATTACTTGCACTTGCGTCCTTTTACTTTACATATTGTCGGTAATCCTACCAACATATATACAATATACAAATTACCTGCACATAGAAGACTGTAATTGTAATGCCTGGTGGTGCTGCTGTAAACCCAGGTTGACACGCGTTGTGTGGCTCGCTGTTTTCTTTATATTATATAGAGTCGGTGTCTGGGCGCCCTGTCAAAGACTGTTGTCATGTGTGATATTTAGCGCTACTGCCCTGATTACCCTTTTTGTCATTGCTCTTCCGCGTCCTTCATGAAGATCTCTGTATTTCACGTATGAGCTAGCGCTCTCAGCTCATACACTGAGGTCCGGAGATCGAACCCCCGGCACGGCTGGAAAACATTACGACTTGTTTCCTTATGACACTTGTTGTCCATGTTCACCCATCAGTATAAAATGGATATCTGGGTGTTAGTCGACTGGTGTGGGTCTCATCCTGGGTTAAAACTGACCTAATTTGCCCGAAATGCTCAGCATAACAAGCGGCTTTTTATATAGTAGTATGTCATTGTTGTCAGCTAGGACTGTATACCTTGTATACGCACGTGTAGTAAATAAAGTTATTATTATTATTATTATTATTATTATTATTATTATTATTATTATTATTATTATTATTATCTCAGTTCATCGAGAGAACAATGAATTCTTGTTCCAGTAGTATTTTGCTTTTGTTTATCAATACGGAATTTATAGGGTCATTTCCAGGTGTTGCGTGAATGGGTAAGTGTGTCATTAATTGGGAGAGTGTGTCATCAACTGGTAGAGTGCGTCATCAACCTTCTATCAACTAACACTCCTTGTGTCTACTACAATATAAGAAAACTGAGTCATCGCTGGGAAAAAATCTTAACGACTTACGCCCAATTTAACCTCCTTAATGACCCTTTAGATTGGCTTGTTTATGCAAACTGTTTCCTCATGTAAAGTGACTGTTTTTCTTAAGTGCTCTAGCTGTGAGGGCAGTCTC
>NW_027195437.1:125000-189288 GCF_038502225.1 Cherax quadricarinatus | reverse complement strand
GTGATGGTACAGTGAACTAGAGTGTCAACACAACACCACAGTAGTGATGGTGACACAGTAGTGATGGTAGAGTGAACTAGAGTGTCAACACAACACCACAGTAATGATGGTGAGACAGTAGTGATGGTAGAGTGAACTAGAGTGTCAACACAACACCACAGTAGTGATGGTGACACAGTAGTGATGGTACAGTGAACTAGTGTCAACACAACACCACAATAGTGATGATGACACAGTAGTGATGGTACAATGAACTAGAGTGTCAACACAACACCACAGTAGTGATGGTGACACAGTAGTGATGGTACAGTGAACTAGAGTGTCAACACAACACCACAGTAGTGATGGTGACACAGTAGTGATGGTACAGTGAACTAGAGTGTCAACACAACACCACAGTAGTGATGGTGACACAGTAGTGATGGTACAGTGAACTAGTGTCAACACAACACCACAATAGTGATGATGACACAGTAGTGATGGTACAATGAACTAGAGTGTCAACACAACACCACAGTAGTGATGGTGACACAGTAGTGATGGTACAGTGAACTAGAGTGTCAACACAACACCACAGTAGTGATGGTGACACAGTAGTGATGGTACAGTGAACTAGAGTGTCAACACAACACCACAGTAGTGATGGTGACACAGTAGTGATGGTATGGTGAACTAGAGTGTCAACACAACACCACAGTCCACCACAGTCACCTCAGTAATGTCACTGTGGTTTACTGCTGCTCTCACCACATCCAGACCCTTCACAACTTTACCAAAGACATGGGGCCACTGGCGACCATCTGGGAGGTCCCTGGTGATGATGATGAACTGGGCACTCTGGTGACTCCCCAGCCACCATGGTGACCACACAGCACCAGCACTGCCTGACTTCTGGTACTGGTGATCATCCTGGTGAGACAACAGTGCTGCTCCTCCCTTACCATTATTATACTGGTAGTCTCCACCATACACATGCTCCCATGGTTCACCCTTGTTCCTCACCTTCAACAGTTTAGTGTTGAGGTAGGAGGAGCCTGAGTGTTGTCCAGTACACAACAACACAAACTGTCTGGTCAGTGTAGTGTTACCACTCAGCTGGATGTGCAGTCTGTTTGATCCAGCCAGTGATCCAGGCTGGGTCAGTGATCCAGGCTGGGGCAGTGATCCAGGCTGGGGCAGTGATCCAGGCTGGGTCAGTGATCCAGGCTGGGCCAGTGATCCAGGCCAGGCCAGGTCAAGAAATACCAGAGTGGAGGAGTGATCCAGCGTCTCCAACACCTCGCTCACCTACACAAACAAACATCATCACTCACTCTACATCTCACTTATTATTATTATTATCATTATTATAATATTACAGTGGTCCCTCGCTTTTCGTAGTTCTCGGCAATCATAAATTTCGCCAATCATAGGGGTATTTTCGTATAAACATGGACTCGCTTTTCATAGGTTGACTCGCGAATAGTAGTTCATCCAGGACGCTTACGCACGGTGTGAGCTGGGGAGGCCTCCCTACCCAGCCAGTCTGGCATTGTTTACCAGTGAGTGAAGGTCCCCTCAAGTGCTCCTACGAAATATTTCATAATATTCCACTCATTTTAGTGCTTGCAAGTACTAAATAAGCTACCATGGCTCCAAAGAAAGCTCCTAGTGCCAAGCCTGTGGTAAAGAAGGTGAGAAATATGTACAGTGACAAAGTCTTGTACCATTTTAGGGAAGTGTTAAAGAGACGCCAGAAACAGAGCTCTCTCCACAGTTACTTTGCGAGACAGGACTCCAGTGACTCTCAAGGTGGTCCTAGTGGCATTAAGAAACAGAGAAGAGAAGCAACCCCAGAGAAGCAATTGGTACCAGAGGTGTTGCTGGAAGGGGATTCCCCTTCCAAACTGTAAACAATCCAATCTCTCTCCTCCTCCAGTCTCCCATACACTAAGAAGAATCTCCAATAAAAGTAAGTGTTATGATGTTAATGTTTCATTCATCATTTCCCATTGTATTGTTTATGTACTACATGTATATTTCATGTAAAAAATATTTTTGTTTTAATACTTCTGAGTGTCAGAAACGGATTAATTGTATTTACATTATTTCTTATGGGGAAAATTGATTCGCAAATTGTAAATTTTGTTTATAGTAGCTCCTCCAGGAACGGATTAATTACGAAAAACGAGGGACCACTGTACGTTATTTTTATATTATTATAATTATTATTGACATTATTATTATTATTAGTAGTAGAAGTAGTAGTAGTAGTAGTATTACCTACTATAAATAATAATTCATAATTATTTATAATAGGTAATACATTTATTAAAATATCAATTCATTATCACCTATCATTATTATTATTATTATTATTATTATTGCTATTATTATTATCATTATTATTATTATTATTATTATTGCTATTATTATTATTATTATTATTATTATTATTATCATTATTATTATTGCTATTATTATTATTGCTATTATTATTATTATTATTATTATTATCAACATTATTATTATTATTATTATTGCTATTATTATTGCTATTATTATTATTATTATTATTATTATTATTATTATTATTATAAACAATCAATAATTATACATTATATAAAAAAAAAAAAAAAAAAAAAAAAATAGAAAAGCTAGATACAGCGATTGATAAACAAGGGTGGAGGGCGACCGTTCGTCATTGTAGGAGTGCCAGCAGTCACCGGCTCTTCAACACGCAAGTTATACTTTTGTATCAATCAAATCACATATTACTCGGGTAGATAATTTCCAGTAGATCCTTCATGTGTTAGCTCAAATCACCGACCAGTATGTTTTAAATAAGTGACCCACTGCTTAGATCATATACAAATATATGTACAAGGTATGTAAGTACATGTACAAGGTATACAAGTACATGTACAAGGTAAACAAGTACATGTACAAGGTATACAAGTACATGTAAAAGGTACACAAGTAAATGTACAAGGTAAACAAGTACATGTACAAGGTATACAAGTAAATGTACAATGTATACATGTACAAGGTATACAAGTGCATATTCAAGGTATACGAGTACATGTACAATGTATACAGACCACAGCTAACATGAATAACATACTACTATATACAAAGTCACTTGTTATGCTGAGCATTTCCTGCAAATTAGGTCAGTTTTGTCCCAGGATGCGACTCACACCAGTTCACTAACACCCTGGATGCGACTCACACTAGTCCACTAACACCCAGGAAGTGACCCACACCAGTCGACGAAAACCCAGGATGTGACCCACGCCAGTCGACTGACACCCAGGATGTGACCACACCAGTCATCTAACACCCAGGATGTAACCCACACAAATCGACTAACACGCAGGATGTGACCCACACCAGTCGACTAACACCCAGGATGCAACCCACACCAGTCAATTAACACCCAGGATGCGACCCACACAAATCGACTAACGCCCAGGATGCGAGCCACACCAGTCAACTAACACCCAGGATGCAATCCACACCAGTCCACTAACACGCAGGATGTGACCCACACCAGTCGACTAACACCCAGGATGCAACCCACACCAGTCAACTAACACCCAGGATGCGACCCATACCAGTCAACTAACACCCAGGATATGAGCCATACCAGACAACTAACACTGAGGATGCAACACACTCCAGTCCACTAATACCCAGGATGCGACCCAGACAAGTCCACTAACACCCAAGATGCAACCCACACCAGTAAACTAACACACAGGATGCAACACACACCAGTCCAGTAATACCAAGGATGCAACCCACACCAGTTCACTATCACCCAAGATGCGACTCACACCAGTCAACTAACACCCAAGATGCGCCCCACAGAAGTCAACTAACACCCAGGATGCGACCCACAACAGATCACTAACAACCAGGAAGTGACCAACACCAGACAACTAACACCCAGGATGCAACCCACACCAGTCAACTAACATAAGATCATAAGAAAGAACGAACACTGAATCAGCCCTACTGGCCCATGTGAGACAGGTCCAAGTCTCCTACCAGCTTAAGTCAATGCCCCAACCTAGTCAGGACAAGTGACATTTTGTTAAGGAAGGAACACAGCACCAGACCCAGCAGCACAAGCTAATCAGCTCCAACTCACACCCACCCACACCCACTAATGTATCTAACTAACCTATTTTTAAAACTACACAACATGTTAGTATGTATGACGGTACTTGGGAGTTTGTTCCACTCATCCACAACTCTATTACCAAACCAGTGCTTTTTTCCTATATCCTTCCTGAATCTGAATTTTTCCAACTTGAAACCATTGCTGCGAGTCCTGTCTTGGCTGGAATTTTTCAGCATGCTATTTGCTTCCCCTTCATTCACCTCCATTCATACACCTCCATCATATCCCCCCTAATTCTACGCCTTTCTAGAGAGTGCAGATTCAGGGCCTCAGTCTATCCTCATAGGGAAGATTTCTGATACATGGGATCAACTTTGTCATCATCTTTTTTACATTTTCCAGAGCATTTAAATCCATTCTGCAGTACAGTGACCAAAACTGTGCACCACAATCTAAATCAGGCCTAACCAAGGATATATAGAGTTGAAGAATAACCTGAGGATTCCTATTATTTATGTACCTCAATATGAAGCTGAGGATTCTGTTAGCTTTATTGCGAATGCTTATGCACTGTTGTCTTGGTTTCAGAATACTGCTAACCAGAAATCCCAAATCCTTGTATTAAGATCTACATTATTTACTTTATAAGTGGCATGGTTATTTTCCTGTCCAATGTTTAGAACTTTGCATTTGTCTATATTAAACTGCAACTGCTACATCTCCAACCACTGCATCAGTTTATTAAAATGTTCCTGGAGTGCTCTAATGTCCTCGTCAGAATGAATTCGATGGCCTATTTTGGTGTCATCGGCAAACTTGCTTATGTTGCTCTATATGCCCTCATCTATGTCGTTTATGTAGATTGTGAACAACAGGGGGCCCAACACTGACCCCTGTGGAACACCGCTCATGACACTTCCCCACCCTGACTTCTCCCCATTTATGCAAACTCTCTGTTGCCTATTTGTTAACCATGCCTCTATCCAAGAAAAAATTTCTCTTCCTATTCCATGTTCCTTAATTTTCCTCAATAGTCTCTGATGTGGGAGCCTGTCAAAAGCCTTACTGAAGTCCATATACACAATATCATATTTATTACCATGATCTACCTAATCTTATACCTTAGTGAAAATAGTTAATAAATTCGTAAGGCAGGAACACCCCTTTGTAAAACCATGCTGAGATTTGTTGATTAATTTATGCTTTTCAAGATGGCTATGAACTGCCTAGGCAATTACTGATTCCATAAATTCTCCCACTAAGGAAGTTAGGTGTATTGGTCTACAGTTCGAAGCTAAGGACCTATTACCTGCTTTGAAAACAGGTATCACATTTCCCATTTTCCACTTATTTGGCACCATGTCAGTTTGCAGTGATATGTTAAAAAGATTAGCCAGAGGTTTGCTAAGCTCCTCTTTACATTCCTTTAAAACCTTTGTGTACAGTTTAACAGGGCCTGGGCATTTGTTAGGTTTTAATTTATCTATTTGCCTAAGGACCATGTTACTTGTGACCCTAATCATGCATAGTTTATTATCGTCCTGTTCACATAATTAATTATTTCTGGAAAACTGCTAGTATCTCCCTGTGTAAAAACTGAGAGGAAGTATGTGTTAAAAATTCTACACATTTCCTTATCACTGTCTGTGAGCTGACCCGAGTAACTTTTGAGTGGGCCTATCTTGTCCCTGATCTTACTTCTGTATAACTATAAGAATCTTTTTGGGTTAGTCTTCGATTCTCTTGCAACTTTAACCTCATAATCTCTTTTTTGCTTTTCTTTTTCCCTTTTTTTATTTCTCTTTTTAACTGAATATATTGATTACTTAATTGTCCCTCTCCTCTTTTGATTTGCCTGTATATGCCTCTCTTTTGACCACTGAGACATTTTAATCTATTGTTCATCCAGTTAGGATTATTTTTCTTTGATCTGATTTCCCTATTTAGAAAATAAGTTGTCAGAGCAGCTGGAGCTATGCCCGGGAAAACGTCACATCAGCAGTCATCACCACCTACCCACAGTCAGGTGATGCAACCCACAACAGTCCACTAACAACCAGGATGCGACCAGCAGCAGTCAACTAACACCCAGGATGCGACCCACACTAGTCCACTGACAACCAGGATGCAACCAGGAGCAGTCAACTAACACCCAGGATGCAACCTACACAAGACCACTAACAACCAGGATGCAACCCACTCTAGCCCACTAACACCCAGGATCTGACCCACACAAGTCCAATAACACCCAGGATGTGACCCACACCAGTCTACTAATACCCAGGATACATGCACATCAGTGCACTAACACCCAGGATGTGACCCACACCAGACCAATAACACCCAGGATATGATCCACTCCAGTACACTAACACCCAGGATCTGACCCACAACAGTACACTCACACTCTTGATGTAACCCACACCAGTAGACTAACACCCATGATGTGACCCACACAAGTCCACTATCACCCAGGATGTAACCCAAACCAGTTCACTAACACCCAGGATGCGACCTACAACAGTCCACTAACACTCAGGATGAAACCCGCATCAGTCAACTAACACCCAGGATGTGACCCACGCCAGTCAACTAACACACAGGATGCAACCCACACCAGTCAACTAACAACCAGGATGCGAGCCACACCAGTCAACACCCAGGATGCAACCCTCACTGGTCCTCCAATATCCAGGATGCGACACAGACCTGTCCACTAACACCCAGGATGCAACCTGCACCAGTCAACTAATGCCCAGAATGCAATCCACACAAATCCACTAAAACCAAAAATGCAACCCACACCATTCGACTAACACCCAGGATGTGACCCACACCAGTCCACCAACACCCAGGATGTAACCCACACCAGTCAACTAACACCCAGGATGCGCCCACACCAGTCAACTAACACCCAGGATGCGACCCACACCAATCGAATAACACCCAGGATGTGACCCACACCAGTCGCTAATACCCAGGATGCAACCCACACCAGTCAACCAACACCCAGGATGCGAGCCACACCAGTCAACTAACACCCAAGATGCAACCCACAAAAGTCCACTAATACCCAGGATGTGACCCACACCAGTCTACTAACATCTAGGATGCAACCCACACCAGTCAACTAACACCCAGGATGCAATCCACACCAGTTGACTAGCACCCAGGATGTGACCAACACCAATCAAGTAACACCGAAGATGCGACTCACAGAAGCCAACTAGCACCCAGGATGTGACCCACAGCAGTCCACTAACAACCAGGATATGACCAACACCAGACAACTAACACCCAGGATGCAACCCACACCAGTCAACTAACATAAGAACATAAGAAAGAAGGAACACTGCAGCAGGCCTACTGGCCCATGTGAGGCAGGTCCAAGTCTCCTACTGGCTTAAGCCAATGCCCCAACCTAGTCAGGTCAAGTCACATTCATGTAAGGAAGGAACACGTCAATAGACCTAGTAGCACAAGCTAATCAGCTCTAACTGAGACCCACCCACATCCACTCACTTATGAATCTTAGCTTGTATGAGAAAACTTGGGAGTTTGTTCCACTCATCCACAACTCTATTACCAAACCAGTGCTTTCCTATATCCTTCCTGAATCTGAATTTTTCCAACTTAACCCTTTCAGGGTTTCGGCCGTTCTAGTATGGTTTACGCACCAAGGTTTTTGACGTATTAGTACACCTAAATTCTAGCGCCCTCAAATCTAGTGAGAGAAAGCTGGTAGGCCTACATATGAAAGAATGGGTCTATGTGGTCAGTGTGTGCAGTATAAAAAAAAAATCCTGCAGCACACAGTGCGTAATGAGAAAAAAAAAACTTTGATCATGTTTTTGGATTAAAACAGCGACTTTGCACTGTATTTTCATATGGTATTCATTGTTGTATTCTAGTTTTCCTGGTCTCATTGCATAGAATGTAAGACATATTACAGAAATTGAGATGATTTTGACTGGTTTTACAAAGAAAAGTACCTTGAAATTGAGCTCAAATTAGCAGAAATGTTTGATTTTTACCAAATTTCAAAAGTAAACAAATTATGCTATGCGTCCAATACACATCAACTGGTGAGTCTAATATTCTTTCAAAAGTGCACTGATATTATACCATTTCTACACTAATGCAGTAGTCTGCATTACGGTAAATCTTCTATTTTTTTTTTTTGAGAATAAAAATTCAAAGTGGAAAGCAAAAGAATGTAAGAGGGGCATGGGGACATGAATAATGAACAGAGGAAATGTTATTTTAGTGCCAGGAATGTCATTGTTGTTTATTCTGGACCCTATTCGGAAATTAGCGTCTTTTGAAATTTGTGCGAAATTAGCAAAATTGCTAAATTTTGACCACTGTATTGGATAGTTGAAATCAGTAAATGGGTGGTTTCTTGTACTCATTCGATAGAAAAAATGGAGTTCTAGCAAAATAGTTATGATTTTTGTTGACAAGTACACTGGAATTGGCCGAAAATAGGGCTCAAAATGGGTAAAATTGCTGATGCGTAAACATCGCCGAAACCGCTAACTTCACGAGAGCATAATTCTGTAAGTTTTTCATCAAATTTCATACTTTTGGTGTCATTATGATCGGGAAAAGATTCTCTATCTTTTCATAAGAAAAAATATTTTTTTTTTTTAAATTTGGCTGACCCTGAGAACAAGTCTCTGAGAAGGCCTGTCGACCCTGAAAGGGTTAAAACCATTGCTGCGAGTCCTGTCTAGGCTAGATATTTTCAGCATGCTAATTGCTTCCCCTTTATTTATTCCTGTCTTCCAGTCATACACCTCAATCATATCCTCCCTAATTCTATGCCTTTCTAGAGAGTGCAGATTCGGGGCCTTCAGTCTATCCTCACAGGGAAGATTTCTGTTACATAGGAACAACTTTGTCATCGTCTTTTGTATGTTTTCCAGAACATTTAAATCCATTCTGTAATACAGTGACCAAAAAGGTGCATCACAATCTAAATGAGGCCTAACCAAGGATATATAGAGTTGAAGAATAACCTGAGGACTTCTATTGTTTATATATCTTAATATGAAGCCAAGGATTCTGTTAGCGTTATTGCAAACACTTGTGCACTCTTGTCATGGTTTCAGATTACTGCTAACCAGAAATCCCAAATCCTTTTTGCAGTCAGTTGTATTAATATCTACATCATTTAGTTTATATGAGGCATGGTTATTTTCCTGTCCAATGTTTAGAACTTTGTGTTTGTCTATATTAAATTGCAACTGCCACTTCTCTGACCACTTCATCAGTCAATTCAAATCTTCCTGGAGTGCTCTAATGTCCTCGTCAGAATGAATTCAACGGCCTATTTTGGTGTCATTTGCAAACTTGCTTATGTCGCTCTTTATGCACTCATCTATGTCGTTTATGCAGATTGTGAACAACAGGGGGTCAACACTGACGCCTGTGCAACACTGCTCATGACACTTCCCCACATTGACTTCTCCCAATTTATGTAAACTCCCTGCTGCCTATTTCTTAACCATGCCTCTATCCAAGAAAAAATTTCTCCTCCTATTACATGTGCCTTACTTTTCCTCAATAGTCTCTGATGTGGCACTCTGTCAAAAGACTTACTGAAGTCCATATACACAATATCATATTTATTACCACGAGCTACCTCCTCAGATTATTTTTATTTTGTTTTATTAACACACTGGCCGATTCCCACCAAGGCAGGGTGGCCCGAAAAAGAAAAACTTTCACCATCATTCACTCCATCACTGTCTTGTCAGAAGGGTGCTTTGCACTACAGTTTTTAAACTGCAACATTAACACCCCTCCTTCAGAGTGCAGGCACTGTACTTCCCATCTCAAGGACTCAAGTCTGGCCTGCCGGTTTCCCTGAATCCCTTTATAAATGTTACTTTGCTCACACTCCAACAGCACGTCAAGTGTTAAAAACCATTTGTCTCCATTCACTCCCATCAAACACCCTCATGCTTGCACGCTGGAAGTCCAAGCCCCTAACACAAAACCTCCTTTACCCCCTCCCTTCAACCTTTCCTAGGCCGACCCCTACCCCGCCTTCCTTCCACTACAGACTGATACACTCTTGAAGTCATTCTGTTTCGCTCCATTCTCTCTACATTCCCAAACAACCTCAACAACCCTTCCTCAGCCCTCTGGACAACAGTTTTGGCAATCCCGCACCTCCTCCTAAATTCCAAACTACGAATTCTCTGCATTATATTCACACCACACATTGCCCTCAAACATGATATCTCCACTGCCTCTAGCCTTCTCCTCGCTGCAACATTCATCACCCATGCTTCACACCCTACATATAAGAGTGTTGGTAAAACTATACTCTCATACATTCCCCTCTTTGCATCCAAGGGCAAAGTTCTTTGTCTCCACAGACTCCTAAGTGCACCGCTCACCCTTTTCCCCTCATCAATTCTATGATTCACCTCATCTTTCATAGACCCATCCACTGACATGTCCACTCCCTAATATTTGAATACATTCACCTCCTCCATACTCTCTCCCTCCAATCTGATATCCAATCATTCATCACCTAATCTTTTTGTTATCCTCATAACCTTACTCTTTCCTGTATTCTCTTTCAATTTTCTTCTTTTACATACCCTACCAAATTCATCCACCAACCTCTGCAACTTCTCTTAAGAATCACCCAAGAGCACAGTGTCATCAGCAAAGAGCAACTGTGACAACTCCCACTTTATATGCGATTCTTTATCTTTTAACTCTACGCCTCTTGCCAAGACCCTCGCATTTACTTCTCTTACAACCCCATCTATAAATATATTGAACAACCATGGTGACATCACACATCCTTGTCTAAGGCCTACTTTTACTGGGAAATAATCTCCCTCTTTCCTACATACTCTAACTTGAGCCTCACTATCCTCGTAAAAACCCTTCACTGCTTTCAGTAACCTACCTCCTATACCATACACTTGCAACATCTGCCACATTGCCCCCCTATCCGCCCTGTCATACGCCTTTCCCAAATCCATAAATGCCACAAAAACCTCTTTAGCCTTATCTAAATACTGTTCACTTATATGTTTCACTGTAAACACCTGGTTCACACACCCCCTACCTTTCCTAAAGCCTCCTTGTTCATCTGCTATCCTATTCTCCATCTTACTCTTAATTCTTTCAATAATAACTCTACCATACACTTTATCAGGTATACTCAACAAACTTATCCCCTATAGTTTTTCCACTCTCTTTTGTCCCCTTTGCCTTTATACAAAGAAACTATGCATGCTCTCTGCTAATCCCTAGGTACCTTACCCTCTTCCATACATTTATTAAATAATAGCACCAACCACTCTAAAACTATATCTCCACCTGCTTTTAACATTTCTGTCTTTATCCCATCAATCCCAGCTGCCTTACCCACTTTCATTTTACATACTGCCTCACGAAATTCCCACACACTCACAACTGGCTCTTCCTCACTCCTACAAGATGTTATTCCTCCTTGCCCTATACATGAAATCACAGCTTCCCTATCTTCATCAACATTTAACAATTCCTCAAAATATTCCCTCCATCTTCCCAATACCTCTAAGTCTCCATTTAATAACTCTCCTCTCCTATTTTTAACTGACAAATCCATTTGTTCTCTAGGCTTCCTTAGCTTGTTAATCTCACTCCAAAAATTTTTTCTTATTTTCAACAAAATTTGTTGATAACATCTCACCCACTCTCTCATTTGCTCTCTTTTTACATTGCTTCACCACTCTCTTAACCTCTCTCTTTTTCTCCATATACTCTTCCCTCCTTGCATCACTTCTACTTTGTAAAAACTTCTCATATGCTAACTTTTTCTCCCTTACTACTCTCTTTACATCATCATTCCACCAATCGCTCCTCTTCCCTCCCGCACCCACTTTCCTGTAACCACAAACTTCTGCTGAACACTCTAACACTACATTTCTAAACCTACCCCATACCTCTTCAATCCCATTGCCTATGCTCTCATTAGCCCATCTATCCTCCAATGGCTGTTTATATCTTACCCTAACTGCCTCTCTTTTAGTTTATAAACCTTCACTTCTCTCTTCCCTGATGCTTCTATTCTCCTTGTATCCCATCTACCTTTTACTCTCATTGTAGCTACAACTAAAAAGTGATCTGATATATCTGTGGCCCCTCTATAAACACGTACATCCTGAAGTCTACTCAACAGTCTTTTATCTACCAATATATAATCCAACAAACTACTGTCATTTTGCCCTCCATCATATCTTGTATACTTATTAATCCTCTTTTTCTTAAAATATAACTAAACCCCTTTCTATACAAAGTTCAATCGAAGGGCTCCCATTAACATTTACACCTGGCACCCCAAACTTACATACCACACCCTCTCTAAAAGCTTCTCCTACTTTAGCACTCAGGTCCCCTACCACAATTACTCTCTCATTTGGTTCAAAGGTTCCTATACATTCTCTTAACATCTCCCAAAATATATCTCTCTCCTCTACATTCCTCTCTTCTCCAGGTGCATACAAGCTTATTATGACCCAATTTTCGCATCCAACCTTTACTTTAATCCACATAATCCTTGAATTTGCACATTCATATTCTCTTTTCTCTTTCCATAACTAATCCTTTAACATTATTGCTACCCCTTCCTTAGCTCTAACTCTCTCAGATACTCCAGATTTAATCCCATTTATTTCCCCCCACAGAAACTCCCCTACCCCCTTCAGCTTGGTTTCGTTTAGGGCCAGGACGTCCAATTTTTTTTCATTCATAACATCAGAAGGAGTATGGAAGAAGTGAATGTTTTCAAATACTTGGGAGTTGATGTGTCGGCAGATGGATTTATGAAGGATGAGGTTAATCATAGAATTGATGAGGGAAAAAAGGTGAGTGGTGTGTTGAGGTATATGTGGAGTCAAAAAACGTTATCTATGGAGGCAAAGAAGGGAATGTATGAAAGTATAGTAGTACCAACACTCTTATATGGGTGTGAAGCTTGGGTGGTAAATGCAGCAGGGAGGAGACAGTTGGAGGCAGTGGAGATGTCCTGTTTAAGGGCAATGTGTGGTGTAAATATTATGCAGAAAATTTGGAGTGTGGAAATTAGGAAAAGGTGTGGAGTTAATAAAAGTATTAGTCAGAGGGCAGAAGAGGGGTTGTTGAGGTGGTTTGGTCATTTAGAGAGAATGGATCAAAGTAGAATGACATGGAAAGCATATAAATCTATAGGGGAAGGAAGGCAGGGTAGGGGTCGTCCTCGAAAGGGTTGGAGAGAGGGGGTAAAGGAGGTTTTGTGGGCAAGGGGCTTGGACTTCCAGCAAGCGTGCGTGAGCATGTTAGATAGGAGTGAATGGAAACAAATGGTACTTGGGACCTGACGATCTGTTGGAGTGTGAGCAGGGTAATATTTAGTGAAGGGATTCAGGGAAACCAGTTATTTTCATATAGTCGGACTTGAGTCCTGGAAATGGGAAGTACAATGCCTGCACTTTAAAGGAGGGGTTTGGGATATTGGAAGTTTGGAGGGATATGTTGCGTATCTTTATATGTGTATGCTTCTAAACTGTTGTATTCTGAGCACCTCTGCAAAAACAGTGATAATGTGCGAGTGTGGTGGGAGTGTTGAATGATGATGAGAGTATTTTCTTTTTGGGGATTTTCTTTCTTTTTTGGGTCACCCTGCCTCGGTGGGAGACGGCCGACTTGTTGAAGAAAAAAAAAAACATCAGCAATCATCTGTTTCTTGTCATCCACACTACATCCACGCACATTCAAGCATCCCAGTTTTATAAAGTTTTTCTTCTTCTCTCTTTTAGTAAATGTTTACAGGAGAAGGGGTTACTAGCCCATTGCTTCTGGCATTTTAGTCGCCTCAAATACCTTAGTGAAAATAGATAATAAATTCGTGAGGCAGGAATACCCCTTTGTAAAATCATAATGAGATTTTTTGATTAATTTATGCTTTTCAAGATGGCTATGAACTGCCTCGGCAATTATTGATTTCATAAATTTTCCCACAATGGAGGTTAGGCGTATTGGTCTATAGTTCGAAGCTAAGGACATGTCACCTGCTTCAAAAATAGTTATCATATATGCCATTTTCCACTTATCTGGCACCACGCCAGTTTGTAGTGATATGTTGAAAAGATTGGCCAAAGGTTTGCCAAGCTGACTTAAGAAATCGTAATGACACGATTGCAAACAAACCATACCCCCGGCCGGGATTGAACCCACGGTCATAGAGTCTCAAAACTCTAGTGGCTAACGCGACGGGCTGGAGTTTTGAGACTCTATGACCGCGGGTTCAATCCCGGCCGGGGGTATGGTTTGCCAAGCTCCTCTTTACATTCCTTTAAAACCCTTGCGTTCAGTTTAACAGGGCCTGGGCATTTGTTAGGTTTTAATTTATCTAATTGCCTTAGGACAATGTCACTTGTGACCATAATCATGCATAGGTTATTATCATCCTGTTCGACATAATTTATTATTTCTGGAATACTGCTAGTATCTTCCTCTGTACAAACTGAGAGGAAGAATGTGTTAAAAATTCTACAAATTTTCTTATCACTGTTCGTGAGCTGACCCGAGTAACTTTCGAGTGGACCTATCTTGTCCCTTATCTTACTTCTGTATACATGAAAGAGTTCTTTTGGGTTAATCTTTGATTCTCTTGCAACTCTAACCTCATAATCTCTTTTTGCTTTTCTTATTCCTTTTTTTATTTCTCTTTTTCACTGATTATATTGATTTCTTAATTGTCCCTATTATCTTTTGATTTGCCTGTATATGCCTCTCTTTTGACCATTCAGATGTTTTAACCCTTTCAGGGTCCAAGGCCAAAATCTGAAGTCACGCACCAGTGTCCAAGAAATTTTGAAAAAAAAAAAAAAAATTTTTCTTACAGAATTAAAGAGCATATTTTTGTGAAGGTAATAAAACAAAAAAAAATTAGAATCTGATCAGTACTTACCGAGATACAGTGCCAAGAAGTTTATAGAAAATGATGTGGTGGCGGCAACATCGACGAATTCCACATACGCGTATTATATTATTTTGTTGTTTTAGTTGTTTTTTCTTTTCTTTTCCAATTTTTTTCTATTCCTACTAACATTTGGGGCCTGAGAGACCAATACTGTATATAATTGATATATATATACTCACTGTATTGAACACAATAACCGCACTAAAGTTATTATCATATTATTGTTTACCACTGTTGTTTATTACAATAAACATGCACAAATATTGTATAATACTAATGTTCTATCATTTTTTATTATTAACACACTGGCCGATTCCCACCAAGGCAGGGTGGCCCGAAAAAGAAAAACTTTCACCTTCATTCACTCCATCACTGTCTTGCCAGAAGGGTGCTTTACACTACAGTTTTTAAACTGCAACATTAACACCCCTCCTTCAGAGTGCAGGCACTGTACTTCCCATCTCCAGGACTCAAGTCCGGCCTGCCGGTTTCCCTGAATCCCTTCATAAATGTTACTTTGCTCACACTCCAACAGCACGTCAAGTATTAAAAACCATTTGTCTCCATTCACTCCTATCAAACACGCTCACGCATGCCTGCTGGAAGTCCAAGCCCCTCGCACACAAAACCTCCTTTACCCCCTCCCTCCAACCCTTCCTAGGCCGACCCCTACCCCGCCTTCCTTCCACTACAGACTGATACACTCTTGAAGTTATTCTGTTTCGCTCCATTCTCTCTACATGTCCGAACCACCTCAACAACCCTTCCTCAGCCCTCTGGACAACAGTTTTGGTAATCCCGCACCTCCTCCTAACTTCCAAACTACGAATTCTCTGCATTATATTCACACCACACATTGTCTTGCATTTCATTACGGTGAATGGTTGTCAACAATGTGACATCTCGTTTGTCATGCCACCGTAATGCCATGATGTCATTGGCAGTAAACACCTGCACGTCATCACCACGAACACCTGCGTTGAGCCTGGGCATATGTTTACGATTAGAACGCACTGTGCCACACACATCTGTCTTGTTCACTCGCATGAAATCACTGAGTAATGGGCTTGTGTACCAGTTATCGGTATATAATGTATGGCCCTTACCAAGATAAGGTGCCATCATGTTTCTCACTACGTCACCTGAGATACCCAATTACATCTTGGTATCTTTCAATGTTTTACTACCTGTGTATACAACAATATCCAACACCAGGCCACTGTCACAATCACAGAGTACAAACAATTTTATACCAAAGCGGTTCCTCTTGCTCGGTATATACTGCTTGAATGACAGTCTACCTTTGAACAAAATCAAAGACTCGTCAATTACAAGATTCTTGAATGGATAAAAGTATATCCTGAACTTTTGTTTGAGATACATGAAAACATTTCTAATCTTGTATAACCTGTCACTTCTGTCAGGCCTGGTTTTGTCAGAGAAGTGCAACATACGTAACAGTAAGATAAACCTGTTCACTGGTATTATTTCACTGAAGGATGGGGTACAAATTAGCCAATCTGTGGACCAGTATGCTTTTATATTATGCTTATAGACGTGAGGCATAAGCATTATTGTTGCAAAAAGCAAATACATTTCTGCAACAGTCGTCTCTTTCCACCTGTGTAGTCTTGACTGTGGTGATAAGATCGTATTTGCCATGGTGTACTGAAAATACTTATTACTTTCCCTGGCAATAATTTCCATCAATGGCTTTTCAAAGAATAATTCAAAGAATTCCAGTTCATTGGCCGTGGTTCCAAGGGGACAGGTAGGTAGAATTCCACTTTGAGAGTCATCAAAGTGGTGAGGGCTGGGAACAAAATTGGGATTTTGCTGCCAATCCCAGATACGGTTTGCTGGTGGATACTGGACATCATAGGCTTGTTGTACGGGTGGTTGTGGTTGTGGCGGGCTGGTGGCTGACGCTCCACTTTGTCCTTGAACTGACGAGTCAGCAGCGTGGGTCCCCGCGTGGCACAGTGAGTCATGCATGGCGATGCCACTACCACCACCAGCACCACTAACACCATCCACTGATACCTGTGGCCCATCCATGCCAAGTGTAGCCACATCATCCTCACTATCACTACCTAAAACGGGTGTAGGGCCACGGGATGTACTCCGGGATGTACTCCGGGATGTACTCCGGGATGTACTCCATCCCCTGGGCACAGCATAGGGTACACTACCCGAGCGCATACGGCGGCGAACATACCGATGCTTCACTGGTGAATATGTTTCCTCACTATCACTACTCGAATGATCGTCGAGCGCAACAAAATCACAATCCACGTCAGAATCATCGTCATTACTGAAGTCAGAGGCCTGGCCACGGGAAAATATTAGTTTTCTCTTACGTTTAGGAACACCCGACCATGAGTCACGAGTGCCCACACCAGAGGTAGAAGGTCGAGGATCGTCGGGGTTTTCTGCACTATTATTGATAACCTGGTCATTATTTTCGGTCACTAACTTATCAAAGCCGTAGAATTTGTCTTCATTTCCACTTCCATCAGTGTCAGAACTATCAGACAGGAAGAGAAGACTCCCAATTTTCCGGGGAGTGAGAGCTGACTTGCGACGAGGCATGGTGAACAAGGGTGAATGAGCCGGCGTTCCCACAATGCTATGCAGGCGCCTAGATTTTTGTTTATGGTGCACACCCACGGCGCAGACCCATTCTCTCACATGTAGGCCTATGAGCGCTTTCGCGCTAAATTTGACGGCGCTAGAATTTTGGCATAGATCTATGGTTTGGACACTCACCGAAAAGCCATAGATCTACGTGACGGACCCTGAAAGGGTTAATCTATTGTTCATCCATTAGGATCATTTTTCTTTCATCTGATTTCACTATTTAGAAAATAAGTTGTCCGAGCAGCTGGACCTATACCATGGAAAATGTCATATCGGCAGTCATCAACTCCTACCTGACCCACAGTCAGGTGATGCAACCCACAACAGTCCCCTAACATCCAGAATGCGACCAAGAGCAGTTAACTAACACCCAGGATGTGACCAACAGCAGTCAACTAACACCCAGGATGCTACCCACACCAATCTATAAACACCCAGGATGCGACCACACAAATCCACTAAAACCCAAGATGGGACCCACACCAGTCAACTAACACACTGGTGTGGGTCGCACACCAGTCTACTAACACCCAGTATGTGACCTACACAAGTCCACTTATACCCAGGATGCAACCCACACTAGTTCACTAACACCCAGGATGCAAATCACACAAGACCACTAACACCCAGGATGAGACAAACATCAGTCTGCTAACAGACAGGATGTGACCCACAGCAGTCCACTAATAGCCTGGAGGCATCCCACAGCAGTCCACTAACACCCAGGATGCAACCCACAAAGTCAACACCGAGGACGCGACCCACACCAGTCGACTACCACCCAGGACGCAACCCACAGCAGTCCACTAACACACAGGATGCAACCCTCACCAGCCCACCAACATCCAGGGTGCAACGCACACCAGTCCGCTAACACTCAGGATGCAACCCGCACTAGCCCACTAACACCCAGGATGTGACCAATACAGGGCAACTAACACCCAGGATGTGAGACACACCAGCCCGCTAACAGCCAGGATGCAACTCACACCAGTCCACTAATACAAGGATATGACCCACAGCAGTCCACTAACACCCAGGATGCAACCCACACCAGCCCACTAACAATCAGGATGCAACTCACACCAGTCCACTAATACCCAGGATGAGACCCACAGCAGTCCACTTACACCCAGGATGTAACCCACATCACTCGACTGTTGCAACCCCTGAATGGGTTGCAATGATTATTATGTATATATATAATTATTACCTTTTCATATAATTTTATATTGCTTGTATTTGTGATAATAGCTAAATCGTAAATGTATTGCTTTATATTGTTATTTGACTTAGCTTCCTTTGGTTAGGTAGGATGTAACATATGTGCTCAGTTCAAGTCTTGATTGTCTAACTACTGTAATTATCGCTCTTTGCTCGTTAGACTGCCGGCTTCTGTTTCTCAGCTGCAGCTGTCCACGGTGCTATAACGTGATCGAGGGGGGGGTGTCCTCAAATCACCTGAAGAATTCAGTCTGGTCTAGACTCGCTGGGTGGTTGGACATATTCCAGACAAAGTGCCTAAATCTCCCTTATAGGCCCTTGTTGGAAGACCGTCTCTAGCTTTCTTGTAGTTTCCGTTCACAGAACATTGTATAGACTTAGTGATTTTCGACGTTGTACTGAGGTTGTGTGTCGCTTAGACACTCTGAGCAACTCAGGTCCTGAGCTGTAGCTTCTGGCCTAACTTGTACTGGTATCTGTGTATTATCACAGTCGGGGATTTAATTATGCTGAACTTAGATTCGGTGGTATGGCAGATGTGTGACTTTTGTGGAGGATCTGCTGATGGTCCCTACTTAGTGTCGTTATATTATCTCCTTGTTCCTGATTCTGTGTCGCAGTTGCTTGTTATATTGCTATTGGGCTTAGCATTCTTTTTATTGTTCAAGCAGACTGTTCTGATTGCCAGTTGATCAAGAAGTTAGCTTATTTGAGGACTTTGTCAGTCACTTGTTTAAGTCTAGTCGTGTTGTGAGACATAGCGAACTACTTAGAGCACTTACATACATACACACTTGTACATATTTGTATTTTTATTATTATCACACCGGCCGATTCCCACCAAGGCAGGGTGGCCCGAAAAAGAAAAACTTTCACCATCATTCACTCCATCACTGTCTTGCCAGAAGGGTGCTTTACACTACAGTTTTTAAACTGCAACATTAACACCCCTCCTTCAGAGTGCAGGCACTGTACTTCCCATCTCCAGGACTCAAGTCCGGCCTGCCGGTTTCCCTGAATCCCTTCATAAATGTTACTTTGCTCACACTCCAACAGCACGTCAAGTATTAAAAACCATTTGTCTCCATTCACTCCTATCAAACACGCTCACGCATGCCTGCTGGAAGTCCAAGCCCCTCGCACACAAAACCTCCTTTACCCCCTCCCTCCAACCCTTCCTAGGCCGACCCCTACCCCGCCTTCCTTCCACTACAGACTGATACACTCTTGAAGTCATTCTGTTTCGCTCCATTCTCTCTACATGTCCGAACCACCTCAACAACCCTTCCTCAGCCCTCTGGACAACAGTTTTGGTAATCCCGCACCTCCTCCTAACTTCCAAACTACGAATTCTCTGCATTATATTCACACCACACATTGCCCTCAGACATGACATCTCCACTGCCTCCAGCCTTCTCCTCGCTGCAACATTCATCACCCACGCTTCACACCCATATAAGAGCGTTGGTAAAACTATACTCTCATACATTCCCCTCTTATTAAATGTTAATGTACCAGACGGTACTTAAGAATTATAAATGTGATATGTGCTTTCAGCACAATAATATTGTACTCGAGAGAAGTGATATTATTTTGATTACTGTGATTAATTTAATTTAATTTAATTTGATAATATACCTCTAAACTTAATAAATTTATTAGATTTTAATTTCTCTAGTTAGTAGCCTACCAGTTGTAATCCTGAAGCACTATTGAATCATACTGAATTCTAATGGATAATTGGACAAGGATACTGACTATTTGTTACGAAAACCCAGTAACAGGCTGGATGCTAGAAGGGCAGTCCTTTCTAGTATTCACTGGAGATCTCTAAGCTTTTAGAATCGCATTTTTTGTAACAAATGGGGGCCTGTCCGGGATACTCTTGATCCAAGGTGTTGGAGAAATTGTCCAGTTTGACATACTAGTAACTCTATGATCAAACACTTTGAGTACTTTCCTAATCTGAAGACTTTGAGTTTAGTCTTATACAACATACCAGGTGGATGTATGTACTTGACTGAGTCTCTTGATCCAAGGAGATGGAAATATTGTTTATGAGTTCTAGCTCTAAGACAACCAACACTAAAATTCCTATCAGGATTATAGTTTCCCATAATCACTCTCTCGTAGTACACTTATTTTCGTGATGAATGCCAAAGTGAAACAGTTAATTGATACTCTGACTTTGTCTGAGTTGAGTACATTAAAACTTCAGACATGTTGGCAAGTAGCCAAATACCTTGGTGTGGCGTATAACAGGAATTACACCGCAGAAACTGTCAGAGCGTTAATTAAAGATATATTGTTTCCTGCTCATACAGAGATGTCTGATTATGATTCAGATTCAGAAAGCCTAGTGTCACAATTAGGAAGTATGACTCTATTTGATGAAGAAGAAAGAGCAACTAAGGCAGAAGTGAGCCTAGTGTCTGAGCCTAGTGTAGCTCAGTTCTTGCTCACGCCTTCCCTCCTAACTGTTAGCTTGACGCAGCCGCATACTAGTACAGTGTATGCTACACCTGTATCTATTTATCCTAGACCAGATCTAGACTCTCTAGAGACGCCTGAACGAGGTGCCCGACCTAAGGACAGTCCAGAAAGACATGTTAATTTCCCTACTCCTCCATTACCCACTGGTCCTATCTCTCAGGAACAGTTTGAGAGGTTAGAACGTCTCATTATGTTGCAGACTGCACAAATAGAGGCACAGAGGAAATTGAATGAAGAAGATTTCCAAAGAGAAAATGTTCGTCTTGGAAGACGACAGACTGATAGATCACAGGGCCCATTTAATGTGCAGAAAGCTGCATCTATGGTTCCTAAGTTTTTTGAGAGTGACTTAGACACCTATTTTGATGTGTCTGAGAACCAGGTACGTGCTATGAACTGGCCACGTAAGCACTGGGCTACTTTGTTGCACACAGCTTTGACAGGAAGAGCTCAAACTTGTACTGCTGCTTTACCATTTGCCAAGTACATTAGTTATGACCCTGTCAAGCAAACTGTTCTAAAGACATATAACTTGTTATCTGTAAGTTATCAAAACGCATTTCGTACGTTACAACGACGACAAGATCAAACTTGTGTAGAGTTTGCTTGTGAGAAAAAAGTTGCATTTGAGAGGAGGTGTAGGTCTGCCAAGTGCAACAACTACAACAGCCTTGTTCAGTTGTTACTACACGAAGAGTTTAACAACTGTATGTCGGCTGATATACAAGAATATCTGATCGATCATATTACCTCGGATATTCTGGAAACTGCAGCATTAGCAGACAATTACAAGATTTCTCACAAACTTGTACATACTAAAACGCAGAGAAACAAGGTAACTAAAAATTGTCCTAGAAGTTGGCAACCTAAATCAGCTGCTCATTGCCGGCCTGATGTACCTGCTACTGTAACTTCTTGTACCTTTACCAGGAAAACTCACAATCCTGAATCTGTCTCTGTGGCTAGACAAAAATCTGATATCGAGAAGAAGAAAGTTAAATGTACCTATTGTAACAGAAAAGGACATGCTAGAGAGTATTGTTATAAGTTAGAAAGAGATACGAGAAGCAGTTGTACGGCTGGCGCCCCCACACGAGTCGTATCTTCTTCCAAGCAACAAAGGCACCAAAATCCTAGTAATACCTCTGAACCTACTGTTTAGATAATATTACTCAAAACAGATGACTAGCATCAGAAAGTGTATCTGACGAAAAGATTCGTTCAGTGATGAGTCCTTACTTTTCGAGAGGTAAAGTAGGATTTGACGAATCACATCTAACTGAGATAATTACTTTCAGAGACACTGGCAGTTATCTCACGTTATTAAGAGAAGATGTACTGCCCATAACTGATGATACCTATTGCAAGACAGATGTATTGTTAGAAGCCTATGGAGGGGCTGTTATAAAAGTACCTCTTCACAAAATATACATTGAAACAAGCTATTATACTGGTTATATTTCAGTGGGTATATCCAGTGGTGTATTTCCCATCAGGTCAGTGGACTTGTTGATAGGGAACGATATCCTTCATGCTAGTATATGTAAAGAACCACTTGTGATTGATAATAACACTGATGATAATTATGCCATTGAAGCTTGTAGAGAGAAGCCTATTTTATTTCCTCTCAGCGCAATTACTAGAGCTATGTCAAAGATACAACAACCATCCTTGTCTCCTGTTGAGTTAGTGGATGACAATAATTGGGGCTTGAATATGTTGTTTAGTAATGCTCTGCATCCAGGATCATTAACACTGACTCCACCCAGTCATCAACCTAGTCAGGACACAACTGACGTTAAATTTCTAACTCATGATGATTTAATCAAGGATCAGTTTGTTGATCAGTCACTGGAAAGACTGAGAGATATAGCAGTTACTGAGAGTGAATCAAAGGATCTCGATAATTGTTACTATTATAGCAATGGTGTACTGATGGAGAAAAAAACATGCAAGTTGTCAGCTGATAGTGTTTCCACCACAGTCAAGCATCTCGTAGTGTTACCAGTTACATTTCGTGAACAAGCCATTGATTTTGCTCACAATAGTCCCATAGGAGGACATTTGGGTGTCAAGAAGACACTCGGTAAACTGGTAAAACATTTTACTTGGCCAAAGATGAAGGAAACAGTAGCTGATCGTGTGCGACGTTGCCACGTGTGTCAAGTGACAGGCAAGCCAGCGCACACACCTCCACCAGCTCCTCTCACTGAGCTTACTAGTAGCAAAGTTCAGTTCACCTGGACAAGTGATTGTTCACATTTGTTCAAAAGGTTGAAGCATCTGCTTTCCTCTGCTCCAGTGTTGAGTCCAAATTTCAATCTTTCCATCTTTTTACATATAGATGCGAGTGGTTATGCAGTGGGTGCTGTGCTGCTCCAACAGTCAACATCCACTGATATTCTCCATCCTATATGTTACTATTCATCTAAGCTTAAACGACACCAGAAAAATTATGCTACTATTGAGAAAGAGGCTCTAGCTCTTGTGGTGTCCTTGGAACATTTTGACAAGTATTTGGGCACTTCCCCATTTAAAATTAACGTTTTTTCAGACCAAAATCCACTCACTTATATTAACACTATGAAAAGTAAAAATGCTAGGAACATGAGGTGGGCCCTCAGAATCCAACCTTATTCTATTAGTACAAAACACATAAGTGGTCATCGTAATGTAATTGCTGACACTCTGTCTTGTCCTTAATAATTATCAATTACATTAAATTAATGTAATTTTAATGCCCAAATACCTTTTGTTACTTGCTATGTCAAATTCAGTAAAGTAACTTAATCCCTCCAGCCCATATTAACTATGTATACTCATGTCATGTCTAATTATTATATTTATATATTCACAGTAATGATGTGTGTGAGGAGACAAGCTGAGTATTGAGTGGGTAGTGTGGTGTGGGCGATGTACTGCGTGTGAAGGAACACTGTCCTGCCGCAGACCCCCCCCTTCACTACACACCTTAAGCTGTTTCATACTCAGATGTCCATACTGCATAGCATTCCACAACCACTACTTAAGAGTGGAATGCATTCTCCTCTATTATGATCGAGCCTCAAAGTGCCCTCCTTGTCTGCGCTATCCTGTCTCTACACTGATGTACATAACCACGAGTATGCAGAGATACGATACTGTGTACTGCCCTAGTACTAGGGGCATATCTTAGTGTATAGACGCTGTGAAATTATAGAAGTGCTTGGCACAAGAGTGACTCTCATTAATGTTTATATTATATTGTTAGTAATGTAACCTGAGTAATCAGTAATGTGAAAGACACTAATGCAACTCCTAGTGCGACCGTTTGTCGTGTTGGGGGGGTGTTGCAACCCCTGAATGGGTTGCAATGATTATTATGTATATTTATAATTATTACCTTTTCATATAATTTTATATTGCTTGTATTTGCGATAATAGCTAAATCGTAAATGTATTGCTTTATATTGTTATTTGACTTAGCTTCCTTTGGTTAGGTAGGATGTAACATATGTGCTCAGTTCAAGTCTTGATTGTCTAACTACTGTAATTATTGCTCTTTGCTCGTTAGACTGCCGGCTTCTGTTTCTGAGCTGCAGCTGTCCACGGAGCTATCACGTGATCGAGGGGGGGTGTCCTCACCTCGCCTGAAGAATTCAGTCTGGTCTAGACTCGCTGGGTGGTTGGACGTATTCCAGACAAAGTGCCTAAATCTCCCTTATAGGCCCTTGTTGGAAGACCGTCTCTAGCTTTCTTGTAGTTTCTGTGATACTCTGCTCACAGAACATTGTATAGACTTAGTGATTTTCGACGTTGTACTGAGGTTGTGTGTTGCTTAGACACTCTGAGCAACTCAGGTCCTGAGCTGTAGCTTCTGACCTAACATGTACTGGTATCTGTGTATTATCACAGTCGGGGATTTAATTATGCTGAACTTAGATTCGGTAGTATGGCAGATGTGTGACTTTTGTGGAGGATCTGCTGATGGTCCCTACTTAGTGTCATTATATTATCTCCTTGTTCCTGATTCTGTGTCGCAGTTGCTTGTTATATTGCTATTGGGCTTAGCATTCTTTTTATTGTTCAAGCAGACTGTTCTGATTGCCAGTTGGTCAAGAAGTTAGTTTATTTGAGGACTTTGTCAGTCACTTGTTTAAGTCTAGTCGAGTCGTGAGACATAGCGAACTACTTAGAGCACTTACACACATACACACTTACTTGTACATATTTGTAATATCTTATTAAATGTTAATGTACCAGACGGTACTTAAGAATTATAAATGTGAAATGTGCTTTCAGCACAATAATATTGTACTCGAGAGAAGTGATATTATTTTGATTACTTTGATTAATTTAATTTAATTTGATAATATACCTCTAGACTTAATAAATTTATTAAATTTTTATTTCTCTAGTTAGTAGCCTACCAGTTGTAATTCTGAAGCACTATTGAATCATACTGAATTCTAATGGATAATTGGACAAGGATACTGACTATTTGTTACGAAAACCCAGTAACCGGCTGGATGCTAGAAGGGCAGTCCTTTCTAGTATTCACTGGAGATCTCTAAGCTTTTAGAATCGCGTTTTTTGTAACATCGACTAACACCCAGGATGCAACACACAGCAGTCCACTACCACCCAGGTTGCGATTCACACCAGTCGATTACCACCCAGGATGCAATCCACACCAGTCCTCTAACAGAGAATATGACCCACACCAGTCCACTAACAAGTAAGATCTGACCCACACCAATCCATTTACACCCAGGAAGCGAGCCACACAAGTCCACTAACACCCAGGATATGACCCACACCACTCTACTAACACCCAGGATGTGACCCACATCAGTCCATTAATACCCAAGATGCAACCCACACCAGTCGGCTAACATCCAAGATGCGACCCACACCAGTCGACTAACATCCAATATGCGTCCCACACCAGTCGACTAACACCCAGGATGCGACTGACACCAGTCCACTAATGCCTAGGATGCGACCCACACCAGTCCACTGACACCCAGGATGCGACCACATCAGTCCACTAACACCCAAGGTGCGACCCATGCCAGTCCAATAACACCCAGGATGAGACCCACACCAGTCCACTGACACCCAGGATGTGACCACATCTGTCCACTAACACACAAGGTGCGACCCATGCCAGTCCAATAACACCCAGGATGCAACCCACACCAGTCCACTAACAACCAGAATGCAACCCACACCGGTCCACTAACACCCAGGATGTGACCCACACCAGTCGACTAACACTCAGGATGTGACACACACCAGTCCACTATCACCCAGGATGTGACTCACACCAGTCCACTAACACCCAGGATGTGACTCACACCAGTCCACTAACACCCAGGATGTGACTCACACCAGTCCACTAACACCCAGGATGTGACACACCAGTCCACTAACACCCAGGATGTGACACACACCAGTCCATTAACACCCAAGATGTGACTCACACCAGTCCACTAACACCCAAGATGTGACCCACACCAGTCCACTAACACCCAGGATGTGACACACACCATTCCACTAACACACAGGATGTGACTCACACCAGTCCACTAACACCCAGGATGTGACTCACACCAGTCCACTAACACCCATGTACCCATTTTATTGATGGGGGAACTTATACATCTGGTGCATTATTAAATTGTTTATATCTAGTTCATTATTAGTGTAAATTTGGTTCAGTGTGAATTATTATATGATACCAGAGTCACATTTAATGCCAGACAAAATTTTAATTAATGTGAGTTCTTTGTTGCCAAACTTCTCAGATCCTGGGAAAAAAGTACACAAAAGTTGAATTTACGAGGGTAAACAAGTGTTGTAGATTGAGACACTTATGCAACATATGGGAATCTTTATTCAGGAAACGTTTTGCCACACAGTGGCTTCATCAGTCCAATACAAAGTAGAAAGGCGTAAGGAGAGGAGGAGTTTGAGGTAATCAGTCCCTCAGCCTGGAGTCGATGTGTTCAATCCATCAATCTTGTAGAATGTACAGCATAGGGCCGTAGACGTGGCTTATATACTGTAGTGAGGTGAGGCAAAGCAGGAGGAGGTGAGGTCATAGTGGTACCATCCACTAGTCGAAGTAGGTCTTCGTCCAAAGGTTGGACAAGTGTTGAAGAATTCTTTGTAACAAGATCCCATGATGCTGCAGTGTCAGGCAGTTGTGATGAATGGTTTGAAAAACCAACAAGTTGAAGATTGAGCCACTTATGCAACATATGGGAATCTTTATTCAGGAAACGTTTCGCCACACAGTGGCTTCATCAGTCCAATACAAATTAGAAAGGCGTAAGGAGAGGAGGAGTTTGAGGTAATCAGTCCCTCAGCCTGGAGTCGATGTGTTCAGTCCATCAATCTTGTAGAATGTACAGCATAGGGCCATAGACGTGGCCTATATACTGTAGTGAGGTGAGGCGAAGCAGGAGGAGGTGAGGTCATAGTGGTACCATCCACTAGTCCACTGAATAAAGATTCCCATATGTTGCATAAGTGTCTCAATCTTCAACTTGTCGGTTTTTCAAACCATTCATCACAAACAAGTGTTGTACATGTGACTACGTCAGTCTGCACACACCTGTCATTGTGTATATCTGTGCTGCTGCACCATATTAACATACACACTTGTCTTATTTTTTTATAGAAGAGTTCTTAATAAAACAGACAAAAGATACTTCAGATGTAAACACTGCAGGATACAAGATGCTTATTATTACATCATAACACGAATTTGATATAACTGAAGATGATGTAGGTGGTGATAGTAACTAATATAATAACAGAAGATGTTGGAAGACCTGAATCTATGTCTGGAATATTATACAAGACACAGAAGAAATAAAAGAAAAATGCAAAGTTGCATCAGGTTTTTGTGGTTTACAGATAACTGTAAGTAAGAGTAGTGTTGCAATGATAGAAATATAGAGTGTTTTAACTGTATGGTTAGAAGATTGTAATAATATAATGTTTTAACTGTATGGTTAGAAGATTGTAATAATATAGTGTTTTAACTGTATGGTTAGAAGATTGTAATAATATAATGTTTTAACTGTGTGGTTAGAAGATTGTAATAATATAGTGTTTTAACTGTATGGTTAGAAGATTGTAATAATATAATGTTTTAACTGTATGGTTAGAAGATTGTAATAATATAGTGTTTTAACTGTATGGTTAGAAGATTGTAATAATATAGTGTTTTAACTGTATGGTTAGAAGATTGTAATAATATAGTGTTTTAACTGTATGGTTAGAAGATAGTAATAATATAGTGTTTTAACTGTATGGTTAGAAGATTGTAATAATATAGTGTTTTAACTGTATGGTTAGAAGATTGTAATAAAAAATATATATTCTTAGCAGAACAACCATCCAGATAAAAGTTTCAAATTTATTTAAGACAGTGAAAGAAAATGTAAATAAAATGGAGTGAAGAAACTTTTACTGTGATGGTTGGTTCAGTAACTTTAAAAATCCTGTATAATTGTATAATGTTAAAATTAGCAGTGAGGCGGCCATCACAGATGATGATGTCACACAGTGAGGCGGCCATCACAGATGATGATGTCACACAGTGAGGCGGCCATCACAGATGATGATGTCACACAGTGAGGCGGCCATCACAGATGATGATGTCACACAGTGAGGCGGCCATCACAGATGATGATGTCACACAGTGAGGCGGCCATCACAGATGATGATGTCACACAGTGAGGCGGCCATCACAGATGATGATGTCATACAGTGAGGCGGCCATCACAGATGATGATGTCACACCTGAATATCCTGATGTTTGCAAGAAAATAATACAAGAAACTAAATACAACGATCAACAAATTTTAAATGTAGACATTTACAAGTTTGAAAAAAACTCAACCTTGATGTAAAGTGTCTAAGGATCACATAACTTTTATTGGAAGGTAATACAGAAGGGGATTATTAAATACAGATCAGCCATCACTAATCTGGCATCAATGGTACCAGAGTGGTTAGGTTAGAATATGCTTAATAAACTCAGGAAGTCTTGAGAGGGTTTCGGAGGTCAATGCCCCTGCGGCCTGGTCTGAGACCAGGCCTCATGGTGGATCAGGGTCTGATCAACCAGGCTGTTACTGCTGGCAGCACGCAAGCTGACATACGAACCACAGCACGGTTGGTCAGGTACTGACTTTAGGTGCCTGTCCAGTGCCTTCTTGAAGACAGCCAGGTGTCTATTGGTAATCCCCCTTATATATGCTGGGAGGCAATTGAATAGTCTTGGGCCCTGGACACTTATTGTGTTGTTTCTCAGTGTACTCGTGGCACCCCTGCTTTTCATAGTGGGATTGTTGCATCTCCTGCTGAGTGTTTTGCTTTCATATGGAGTGATTTTCATGTGCAAGTTTGGTACCAATCCCTCCTGGACCTTCCAAGTGTATAGCATGTATCTCTCTTGCCTGTGTTCCAGAGAATATAGATCAAGGACCTTCAACTGTTCCCAGTAGTTTAGGTGCCTTATCACACTTATGTGTGCTGTGAAAGTTTTTTGTACACTCTCCAGGTCTGCAATATCGCCAGCCTTGAAGGGGGCCATGAGTGTACAGCAGTATTCCAGCATAGAGAGCACAAACAATTTGAAGAGAATCATCATGGGCTTGGCATCCCTAGTTTTGAAGGTTCTCATTATCCATCTTATCATTTTCCTAGCGGATGAGGCAGATACACAATTGTGGTCATTGAAGGCGAGATTCTCTGACATTATCACTCCCAGGTCCTTCATATTACTTTTCCGCTCTATTGTATGGTTAGAATTTGTGATATACCCTGACATATTTTTAATTTCTTCAAGTTTTCCATATCCGAGTAGTTGAAATTTCTCCTCGTTGAACTTCATATTGTTCTCAGTGGCTCATTTGAAGATTTGGTCGATGTCGACTTGGAGTCTCGCAGTGTCTTCGATGGAGGTCACTGCCATGGTGATCTGGGTGTCATCTGCAAAGGAAAACATGGAGCTATGGCATACATTTCTGTCTATATCAGAAATGAGGATGAGGAATAGAATGGGAGCAAGTACTGTCCCTTGTGGAACAGAGCTTTTTACAATGGCTGCCTGGGAATTTACTCTGTTTACTATTACTCTTCATGTTCTATTTGTCAGGAGTTGTAGATCTATCTACCACCTTTTCCCATTATTCCTTTACCCTGCATTTTGTGTGTTATTACACCATGGTCATACTTGTTGAAAGCTTTTACAAAGTCTGTGTATACTACATCTGTATTTTGTTTATCCTCTACAGCATCCAGGACCTTGTCATAGTGGTCCAGTAGCTGGAACAGGCAGGAGCGACCTGCTCTAAACCCATGTTGCCCTGGGTTGTGTAACTGATGGGTATCTATGTGGTTGGCTATCTTGCTTCTTAGAACCCTTTCAAAGATTTTTATGATATGCGATGTTAGTGCTATCGGTCTGTAGTTCTTTGTAATTCCTTTACTGCCACCTTTGTGGAGTGGGGCTATGTCTGTTGTTCTTAGTGTGTGTGGGATGACCCCTGTGTCCATGCTCCCTCTCCATAAAATGCTGAAGGCACACAATTGGGACTTTTTGCAGTTCTTGAACACAAGAGTTCCATGAGTCTGGGCCTGGGGCAGAGTGCATGGGCATGTCATTAATTGCCCCTTCAAAATTTTGTGGAGTTATAATAATATCTGAGAGTTTTGGGATGACCAAATTTTGGGTTTCATTCATAAAGAATTCATTTGGATTGTCGACCCTTAGAGAGGGCAGTGGCTCGCTGAACACTGAGTCATACTGGGACTTTAGTAGTATCTCACTCATTTCTTGGCTATCATCTGTGTATGTCCCATTCTGCCTAAGCAGGGGCCCAATACTGGATGTTGTTTTTCCTTTAAATTTGGCATAAGAGACGAAGTATTTAGTTCTTTTTTCTTTCAATTTCCTTTAAGGCTTTTAGTTCTTCCGGTGATTCTTTTCTCCTATAAGATTCCGTCAGCTTAAGTTCGATATTTGCAATTTCATTGACTAGTACTTCCCTTCATATTTCACATATACTGACCCCACTCAGCAGCTCTGTGACTCCTCTTCTTCATCTGTATAGGGAATGTCTCTCTCTTTCTAGTTTACATCATCTCTTTCTTTTTCTTAATGGAATGTGTCTTGAGCAGATCTCAAGAACCACAGAATTCATTTTTTCAAGGCAGATGTTTGGGTCGATGTTGTTTAGGATATCTTCCCAGCTTGTTTCATTTAGGACATGGTTTACTTGATCCCATTGCATGTTTTTGTTACTGAAATTTAATTTCTTGAAGAGACCTTAATGATTGCTTACATTTTGCTGGTCCAGAGCCCTGTGCATACATGTCTGTACCACTATTATATTGTGATCTGAGTGAATTGTCTTTGATACAGTTATATTATGTATCAGATCATTGTTGTTAGTGAAGATGAGGTCCAGCACATTTTTTAGACTTGCAGGCTCTACTATTTGCTGGTTTAACCCTTTCAGGGTCGACAGACCCTCTCAGAGACTTGTTTTCAGGGTCGGCCAAATTTAAAAAAAAAAATTATTTTTTCTTATGAAAAGATAGAGAATCTTTTCCCGATCATAATGACACCAAAAGTATGAAATTTGATGGAAAACTTATGGAATTATGCTCTCGTGAAGTTAGCAGTCTCGACGATGTTCACGAATCGGCAATTTTGCCCATTTTGAGCCCTATTTTTGGTCAATTCCTCTGTACTAGTTGACAAAAATCATAACTACTTTGTTAGAACTCCATTTTTTCTATCGAATGAGTACACAAAACCACCCATTTACCGATTTCAACTATCCAATACAGTGGTCAGAATTTAGCAATTTTGCATGTTTCACACAAATTTCAAAAGACGCCAATTTCTGAATAGGGTCCAGAATAAACAAGAAAGACATTCCTGGCACTAAAATAACATTTCCTCTGTTCATTAGTCACATCCCCATGTCCCTCTTACATTCCTTTGCTTTCCACTTTGAATTTTTATTCTCACACAAAAATAAAAGATTTACTGTTATGCAGACTACTGCATTAGTGTAGAAATGGTGTAAATAATATCAGTGCACTTGTGAAAGAATATTAGACTCACCAGTTGACGTGTATTGCACGCATAGCATGATATTTTTACTTTTGAACTTTGGTAAAAATCAAACATTTCTGCTACTTTGAGCTCAATTTCAAGGTGCTTTTCTTTGTAAAACCAGTCAAAATCATCTCAATTTCTGTAATATGTCTTCCATTCTATAAAATGAGACCAGGAAAACTAAAATATAACAATAAATACCATAGGAAAATATAGTGCAAAGTCGCTGTTTCAATCCAAAAACACTGTCAAAGTTTTCTTTTTCTCATTACACATGTGCTGCAGGATTTTTTTATACCACGCACACTGACCACATAGACCCATTCTTTCATATGTAGGCCTACCAACTTTCTCTCATTAGATTTGAGGACTCTAGAATTTAAGCATACTAGTACGTCAAAAACCCTGGTGCGTAAGCCGTACTAGTACAGCCGAAACCCTGAAAGGGTTAAGGTGAATTTGTTGCAGAGATTTAATAGTTCAAGTGTGTGTGAATTTTCATCTGAGCTGCCTCCCGGGGTGATCTCTGCTAAAACATTGTTTGCTATACTCCTCCATTTTAGGTGTCTCAGGTTGAAATCTCCTAGTAATAAGATGTTTGGGGCAGGAGTTGGGAGATTTTCCAGACAGGGGTCAATTTTCTCAAGCTGCTCCTGGAATTGCTGGGAAGTTGCATCTGGAGGCTTGTACACTACCACAATGACAAGATTTTGGTTTTCGATCTTTACCGCCAAAACTTCGACTACATCATTTGAGGTGTTTAGTAGCTCTGTGCAAATTAGCAACTCTGTGACATACAGGCCAACCCCGCCTTGTTGCCTGTTCAGTCTGTTGCATCAGAATTGGTTGTAACCTGGGATCCATATTTCGTTGTCATGATGATCCTCTATGTGGGTTTCCGTGAATGCTGCAAACATTGCATTTGCCTCCATGAGCAGTCCTTTGATGCAAGAAATTTTGTTGTTTTTTGATGGCTTTAGACCCCTGTATGTTTGCAAAGACAAATGTCATATTTGTGGAATTTAGAGGGTTTTATTTGCTGGCTCTAATATCTGTTGTTCTGGGGTAGACACCATTGTCCATGTCTCTGTTCCAGCAGTGTTTTCAGGTGGTGTAGGATTATTGTCATTTCTTGCCAGTCTTTTTTCCCTTCTGGCCCTAAAAAACCTCTGTCCCTGGAGAGGTTGAGGTTCCTCTCTTTTGTTTCCCATAGTCTGGCTGGTCTGTGTCTTCTAGTCCCCTTGAGATGATATGCCTGGCAGTATGCATTGTAGCATTTTCTTTCATGGATTGATGAGTGAAACATTTCTGGGTGAAATAAGTTGCAAGAAAGGAAGTTGCACTCTCCTGCTGTCATGTGGGTGTGGCATTTTTTGGAATGGTCAAAGGTGCATGTTCCACCTGTTTTACCAGATATACCATGCCTGCAGATACCCAAGGCATAGTATTAACATAGATTGTACTTCAGTTTGCTTACGATTTATTGTAGCTGTGTTCACTGCTGGTGCATTTATTTTTCCTGTTTCCTCAATACCTCAATATCTTTTACCCCCATATGGACATCAGTGCTTCCACCAGGTTTTGCTGGTAGTGTGTCAACACTATTCCCTGAGGCCACATCCCATTTTGATCCATCTCCAGAAATATCTCCATTTTGAACCTCTGTGGACTGAATAAGGTTGTCTTCAGTGTCCTCTAGGAAAACACTAGTACCCTCAAAAGCACTATCTTCTAATATTTCACTACAATCCTCTGGAGCACTTTCCTCCAGGATAACACTAGCACCCTCAGCACTGTCCTCCAGGACAGCACTAGCCCCCTCAGGAGCACTGTCTAAGACAGCCCCATCCCCACCATCCATCTTTTTTTACTCACCTGTCATACCATGCTGAAATGTCTTTCAAGAAGGATGTTTTATTATTGTTCTTGTCTTTTAATATAGATGTCATTTCCTCATACAGGTGTATCTCGTTTGGGCAAACCCAAAAACATCTCTCTGAGTTTATGTTAAGTGTGGTCACTAGTTTAACCCTTTCAGGGTTTCTGATATACTAGTACAGCTTACACACCAGGGTTTTTGATATACTAGAATGCCTAAATTCTAGTGCCCTCAATTCTAGCAAGAGAAAGCTGGTAGGCCTAAATATGAAAGAATGGGTCTATCTGGTCAGTATGCAGAGTATAAAAAAAAATCCTGCAGCACACAGTGGGTAATGAGAAAAAACTTTGACCATGTTTTTGGTTTAAAGCAGCAACTTTGCACTGCATTTTTGTATGGTATTTATGATTGTATTCTAGTTTTCCTAGAATGGAAGATATATTACAGAAATTGAGGTGATTTTGATTGGTTTCACGATGAAAAGTACCTTGAAATTGAGCTCAAAGTAGCAGAAATACTCGATTTTTGCCAAAGTTCAAAAGTAAACAAATCATGCCATGCGTCCAATACACGTCAACTGGTGAGTCTAATATTCTTTCACAAGTGCGCTGATATTATTTATACCATTACTACACTAATACAGTAGTCTGCATAACAGTAAATCTTCTATTTTTTATGAGAATAAAATTTCAAAGTGGAAAGCAAAAGAAATGAATGATGGGCCTGGGGGGATGTGACTAATGAACAAAGGAAATGTTATTTTAGTGCCAGGAATGTCTTTCTTGTTTATTCTGGACCCTATTTGGAAATTGGCATCTTTTGAAATTTGTGTGAAATTGGCAAAATTGCTAATTTCTGACCACTTTATTGAATAGTTGAAATTGGTAAATGGGTGGTTTCTTGTACTCATTCGATAGAAAAATGGAATTCTAGCAAAATAGTTATGATTTTTGTCAACTAGTGCACTGGAATTGGCCAAAAATACTACTCAAAGTGGGCAAAATCGCTGATGCGTAAACATCGTCGAGACCGTTAACTCCGCAAGAGCATAATTTCGTAAGTTTTCCATCAAATTTCATACTTTTGGTGTCATTATGATCGGGAAAAGATTCTCTATCTTTTCATATGAAGAAATAATTTTTCTTTTCCGAAAAATTTTCAACCCTGAGAACAAGTTTTGGAGAGGGCCTCTCGACCCTGAAAGGGTTAAAGTTCCTGCATATAATATGGGACCACTGACCACGCAGATGGCAAGCAATCCAGGCCTGTCTTTATCCTTTGCTCTTTCTGCAGACCACACAAATCTTCATGGTAGTGATCCTCTTACAATACTGGACAACTTTCTTAGCTAGTTAGTCTATAATTCCACAATGCCTTTATTTTTATTTATTTTTTTAGCAGTTCTTCTGATTTGGCTTTATTTCCAATGAAACCATTTGAATCCACCCAAATCAGGCTTTATTTCCACAAAAAGTGTTTGAATCTGCCTGAATCCAGCAAAATCTATTTGAATTCTTCCGAATCCACGAACTGGAAGAATCCAGTCACTGTATATTTTTTTCTAATAATTACCTTAACAGTAGATCTGTCTATCTGTATTTTAACTATTCGTTGTATTTAAATTTTTGTACAGTTCTTCTGGTTCGGCTTTATTTTCAATAAAACCATTTTAATCCGCCCAAATCTGGCAATATTTCAAACAGACCATTTTAATCTGCCCAAATCCAGTGAATCTGGAAGAATCTGGCTAGTGGATCACTGTATATCTTTTTCCTAATAAGCATCTTAACAGTAGATCTATCTGTATTGTATCTATTTGTTGTAGTTTTGTTTGAGTGTTTGATAGGGCACGTAGAGCACCATCAGTTAGTGAGACCAGTCACAGGATACATTGTTATCAACGTAGAACACCATCAGTTAGTGAGACCAGTCACAGGATACATTGTTATCAACGAATCCATTTGAATCCGGTTGCTGGATGAATCCGGGCAGATCCAGATTAGGCTCACTGAATGATATTTGACTAGCTCATGAAAAGGACTACTGGAAAAAAATTAAACAGAGTAATATATGTTCAGTTTGATACAGAAAGTATAACTTGCGTGTTTGGGAGCCGATGGCTTCAATATATGGAGATAACTGGAGGAATAATGATTTTTGTTGTGTATATAGCGACTGCTGCTAACTACAGGTTTACCACACACTGTTTACATCACTCCATCACAATCAGTACTAACAGCTATACACTGTTTATCATATTTCTACAAAACTGTACACTTTCGTATTTCCTTGAGATTTTGCACCTCTTCGTATTTCAACAGTAATGTTTTACTTCCTGGAACCACTAATTATAAGTCAGGTACAATAGCAGACCTACGTGGGAGGTTTTGATGACTGCTGGCAACTGTTTACAATATGAACCTGTCTCTTTGGGCCTAAACACTTCAGTTTTAAATTTCACCATATCCTTTATTATCCATATACTACTAGGGTACCACTGTGGTATACACTATAGCACTATGTATAACATACTATTATCAGGGAAACTGTCTTTCCTCTGACAAAAAAGTTCTAATATTATTTTCACCATCACTCTAGGCCTCAAGTTCCTCTCTGAGAGTCTGGTAATGTTTGTTATTGCACACTGATTCTCCTTTTTCGGCTCAGTAGATATTATTTTCTGCTAGATTAGTTCCAAGCGCTGGAGGGATGTATCTTATAAGTTCACTGGCACAGTTTAAAGTTCTATTATGCAAGAGAGACTGTGAAAAACACGATAAAACACAGTGGCACAGCGATGGCCAGGTAACTACAATACCTGTAACTTGTCAATGGAGAGACTTTCTGCTAAATCTTCCTCATTTTCATCACTGCTTTCTCCTCCACTGGTTTGCTGCTCTGGACTTACAACCATCTGCACAATTTCTGAGTCAGCAAAATGATGAAATTTGAGTCAGTATAATGATGAAATTTGAAATTATGCTAGCCAAAATTACTGCTTGATTACTGAGGGAAGCAGATTACTGATTGCCGGATTAGTGATGGCAGACCTGTACTGAAACTAATGCTTGCTTATCAGTCTCCAAATCCTCACACTCTGAGAGACTACAACCATTGATTGCTTCCAGTTCTTTGGCCGTCAAATAGGAAAACATGGATGACTAAAGCTCTTTTCCAAGACTTGTTTTCAAGTTGTTTTTGCCCAGCTGTTGAAAACTATTGCAATGACAGCAATATCATGTTTAAAGCATTACTGGTATTGGATAACACCCCAGGACATCCAACCACACTTGGATCATTTTTTTTTGGGCACGAAACACATCATTATTGCAGCCCTTTGTTCAAGGAACCTGAAGTTTGCCTGGAGAGAGTTCCAGGGGTCAATGCCCCCACAACCTGGTCTCTGACCAGGCCTCATGGTGAATCAGGGCCTGATCAACTAGGCTGTCACTGCTGGCTGCATGCAATCCAATGTACGAACCACAGCCCGGCTGGTCAGGTACAGACTTTAGATGCTTTTAAAGTGCCTGCTTGAAGACAGACAGGGGTGTATTTGTAATCCCCCTTATGTATACTGGGAGGCAGTTGAACAGTCTTGGACCCTGACACTTATTGTGTTGACTCTTAACATGCTAGTGGCACCCCTGCTTTTCATTGGGGGATGTTGCATCATCTGCCGAGTCTTTTGCTTTCGTAGGGAATGATTTTTGTGTGGAAGTTTGGTACTAGTCTCTCTAGGATTTTCCAGGTGTACATAATCATGCATCTCTCCTGCCTGCATCCCAGGGAGTACAGGTTCAGGAACTTCAATTGTTCCCGGTAATTGAAAGGCGCTGTTAGTGTGCAGCAATATTCCAGCCTAGATAGAACAAGTGACCTGAAGAGTGTCATGGGCTTGGCATCCCTAGTTTTGAAGGTTCTCATTATCCATCCTGTCATTTTTCTAGTAGATGCAACTGATACAATGTTATGGTCCTTGAAGGTGAGATCCTCCAACATGATCACTCCCAGATCTTTGACATTAGTTTTTTGCTCTATTGTGTGGTTGGAATTTGTTTTATACTTTGATGAAGTTTTAATTTCCTCACATTTACCATATCAGAATAATTGAATTTTCTCATCGTTGAACTTCATATTGTTTTCTGCAGCCCATTGAAAGATTTGGTCGATGTCCACCTGGAGCCTTGCAGTGTCTGCAATGGAAGACACTGTCATGCAGATTCAGGTGTTATCTACAAAGGAAGACATGGCACTGTGGCTTATATCCCTGTCTATGTCTGATATGAGGATGAGGAACAAGATGGGAGCGAGTACTATGCTTTGCGGAACAGAGCTTATCACCTTAGCCACCTCAGACTTTACTCTGTTGACTACTACTCTTTGTTTTCTATTTGTCAGGAAATTATAGATCCATCTACCAACTTTTCCTGTTATTCCTTTAGCACGCATTTTGTGCACTGTTACACCAAGGTCACACTTGTCGAAGGCTTTTGCAAAGTCTGTGTATATTACATCAGCATTCTTTTTGTCTTCTAGTGCATCCAGGACTTTGTCGTAGTGATCCAGTAGTTGGGACAGACAGGAGCGACCTGCTCAAAACTCTGGGTTGTGTAATTGATGGGTATCTAGATGGGTAGCGATCTTGCTTCTTAAGACCCTTTCAAAGAATTTTTATGATATGGGATGCTAGCGCTATTGGTCTGTAGTTCTTTGCTATTGCTTTACTGCCCCCTTTGAGGAATGGGGCTATGTCTGTTGTTTTTAGTAACTGTGGGATGACCCCAGTGTCCATTCTCCCTCTCCATAGGATGCTAACCCTTTCAGGGTTTTGGATGTACTAGTACGGCTTATGCACCAGTATCCATGACGTACTAGTACGCATAAATTCTAGCGCCTTCAAATCTAGTGAGAGAAAGCTGGTAGGCCTACATATGAAAGAATGGGTCTATGTGGCCAGTGTGCATAGTATAAAAAAAATCCTGCAACACACAGTGCGTAATGAGAAAAAAAAACTTCGACCATGTTTTTGGATTAAAACAGCGACTTTGCACCATATTTTTGTATGGTATTTATTGTTGTATTCTAGTTTTCCTGGTCTCATTGTATAGAATTGAATGCATATTACAGAAATTGAGATGATTTTGACTGGTTTTACAATGAAAAGTACCTTGAAATTGAGCTCAAAGTAGCAGAAATGTTCGGTTTTTCCAAAGTTCAAAAGTAAACAAATAATGCTAAGCGTCCAATACAAGTCAACTGGTGAGTATAATATTCTTTCTCAAGTGCTCCGATATTATTTATACCATTTCTACACTAATGCAGTAGTCTGCATAACAGTAAATCATATTTTTTTTGTGAGAATAAAAAATCAAAGTGGAAAAAATGTAAGAGGGGCCTGGGGACATGACTAATGAACAGAGGAAATGTTATTTTAGTGCCAGGAATGTCTTTCTTGTTTTTTCTGGACCCTATTTGGAAATTGGCATCTTTCAAAATTTGTGTGAAACTGGCAAAATTGCTAAATTCTGACCACTGTATTGGATAGTTGAAATCAGTAAATTGGTGGTTTCTTGTACTCATTCGATAGAAAAAATGGAGTTCTAGCAAAATAGTTATGATTTTTGTCGACTAGTACATTGGAATTGGCCGAAAATAGGGCTCAAAACGGGCAAAATCGCCGATGTGTAAACATCGTCAAGACCACTAACTTATGCAGGAGCATAATTCCGTAAGTTTTTCATAAAATTTTATACTTTTGGTGTCATTATGATCGGAAAAAAATTCTCTATCTTTTCATAATTTTTTTTTTTTTTTCAATTGGGGTACCCTGAGAACAAGTCACTGAGAGGGCTTATGGACCCTGAAAGGGTTAAAAGCATGTGATAGGGGCTTCTTGCAGTTCTTGATGAACACAGAGTTCCATGGGTCTGGGCCTGGGACAGAGTGCATGGGCATGTCATTTATCGCCTGTTCAAAGTCATTTGGCATCAGGATAACATCAGATAGGCTTGTGTTTACCAAATTCTGTTGCACTCTCATAAAAACTTCATTTAGGTCTTCGATTCTTAGTCTGGTTAGTGGCTTGCTAAAAACTGAGTCATACTGGGACTTGAGTAGCTCACCCATTTCCTTGCTGTCATCTATGTCTTTAACCCTTTGAGGGTCGACAGGCCCTCTCCGAAACTCGTTCTCAGGGTCGGCCAAATTTCAAAAAAAAAAAAAAATTATTTTTTCTTATGAAAAAATAGAGTTTTTTTTTCTAAACATTATAGGATAAACAAAAAAAATTTACCATCAATACTTACGGAGATATGGATGCATGAAGTTTGCAGAAAATGAGCCGCGTATGGCAACAGCGGCGACTGCCGCTCACCCGGTAAACTTTAGTTTACTTGTATTTGAAGGTTTGTTGTTTTTTTCACTATTTTATTTTTTCACATAACTTATGTGGCCTGTGAGACCAAAGTAAGGTGCAATGTACATATATACACTCGTTGTATACAACACAATAAGCACACAAACATAATTATCAATATATTGTTTACAAAACTTGTTTACAAAAACAAACAATACAAAACATTGTTTATTATTATTGTTCTATAATATATATACCAATATACAGTCACTGAACATATTCCTATTAGTTCTGCAGCTTGTGGAACTCTGAAACATGGTGTCATACACAATGGTGTTTTATCTTTCTCCCTCATTCTATCTCTTTCAATCTGTCTCTCTCTTTCTATCTGTCTATCTATCTCTGTCTCACAGGTACACATAAATACAAGTATACATAGTATAAATTACCTAGGATAACCCAAGAAATCCAGACAAAGTGCTATACTCTGCTTGAAGATGTGAGTAAAAATGATGACACAGTCTTGTGGCTCTCTGAGACAGAGAGCTAGACGGATAGACAGATAGACAGGGAGCTTGACAGACAGACAAATAGACAGACAGAAATGTTAGTGTACCAGTACCAGTGTACTAGTGTTCCACCCTCCTCCTCCTCTTCTTCCTCTTCCTCCTCTTCCCCCTACTCTTCCTCATACTCTTCCTCTTCCTCCTCTTCCTCTTCCTCCTACTCTTCCTCTTCCTCCTCCTCCTCTTCCTCCTCCTCCTCTTCTTCCTCTTCCTCCTACTCTTCCTCCTCCTCCTCTTCTTCCTCTTCCTCCTCTTCCCCCTAATCTTCCTCGTACTATTCCTCTTCCTCCTCCTCTTCCTCTTATTCCTCTTCCTCCTACTCTTCCTCTTCCTTCTCCTCCTCTTCCTCCTCCTCCTCTTCCTCCTCCTCCTCTTCTTCCTCTTCCCCCTACTCCTTCTCCTCCTTGTCCATAGTGTAAATTACAAGGAGTCCGCAGCTGTCAAAGTGACATATTAGCTCATTACTCTTTCCCCCTCGGCCTGTCAAAACAATGGGGTCGGATGCTGCTTCCCCTCCTCCATTCTATCTAATTATCTTTCTCCCTCATTCTATCTGTCTGTCTATCTCTGTCTCACAGGTACACATAAATACAAGAATACATGGTATAAATTACCTAGGATAACCCAAGAAACCCAGACAAAGTGCTATACTCTGCTTGAAGATGTGAGTAAAAGTGATGACGCAGTCTTGTGGCTCTCTGAGACAGAGAGCTAGATGGATAGACAGGGAGCTTGACAGACAGGCAAATAGACAGACAGAAATGTTAGTATACCAGCAAAAACAAAGGGAGGGCGATGTTCATCTCATCTTTTGGCATCAGCTCTACCCTCATTTACCCTCATCAAACGTCAGCACTTATCAGATGTTATCTCCCCTTATCTTGTTACTGTCATGGGTGAACATTTATTATTACATATTATTATTATTACCTATTATTATTATTATGTATTATTATTATTATTATTATTATTATTATTATTATTATTATGTATTATTATTATGTATTATTGTTATCATTACGTATTCTTCTTCTTCCTCCTCCTCCTCCTCCTCCTCCTCTTCCTCCTCCTCCTCCTCCTCTTCTTCTTCCTCCTCCTCCTCCTCCTCCTCCTCTGCCTCCTCCTCCTCTTGCCTCCTCCTCCTCTTGCCTCCTCCTCCTCTTGCCTCCTCCTCCTCTGCCTCCTCCTCCTCCTCCTCCTCCATTCTTGGAACAAGTTTGAAGATCTTGTAGTTCATAATCACTATCATTATCATCACCAATGCTCACATCTGAGTCTGGGATTTTGGGAAATAGGAGTTTCCTCTTTGATTCTGGTACAACTGAACGACGGCCCAGCACCAGAGGTGGAAGGCTGTGGGTTGTCTGGGTTTTCCTCACTATTACCCATATTATGGTCATTAGTTTCGGTCAAAACCTCACCAGAACCTTGAAACTCATCTTCACTGTCACTTCCATCTGTATTAGAACTGTCACTGGGGAACAAAAGTGTCCCAATTCGCCGAGGAGTGAGGAACTTCTTACCACAGGGCACGGTGGAAATTGTGTACTATGATGGCATTCCCACAATGCACCACTGGGTCCCAGATTTTTTTCCTACTGCGCACACCCACCACACAGACCCATTCTCTCACATCTAGGCTTATCAGCCTTTTCCTGTGAGATTTGAGGCCGCTAGAATTTATGCGTACTAGTACGACAAAAACCCCTACGCGTAAGACGTACTAGTACGACGAAAACCCTCAAAGGGTTAATTGTAGGTGGGTAGGTGCTCGTACAATAGTGTGGAGAGTGTGGGTGTAGGTGGGTACGTGCTGGTACAGTAGTGGAGAGTGTAGGTTTAAGTGGGTACGTGCTGGTACAATAGTTTGGAGAGTGTGGTGGTACAGTAAGAGTGGTAGTGTAATAAAGTACCAGGAGAGTGTGGTGGTACAGCAACAGTGGTAATCTAATAAAGTACCTGGAGAGTGTGGTGGCTCAGTAAGAGTGGTAGTGTAATAAAGTACCTGGAGAGTGGTGGTGGTACAGTAAGAGTGGTAGTGAAATAAAATACCTGGAGAGTGTGGTGGTACAATAAGAATGGTAGTGTAATAAAGTACCTGGTGAGTGTGGTGGTACAGTAAGAATGGTAGTGTAATAAAGTACCTGGTGAGTGTGGTGGTACAGTAAGAGTGGTAGTGTAATAAAGTACCTGGTGAGTGTGGTGGTACAGTAAGAGTGGTAGTGTAATAAAGTACCTGGAGAGTGTGGTGGTACAGTAAGAGTGGTAGTGTAATAAAGTACCTGGTGAGTGTGGTGGTACAGTAAGAGTGGTAGTGTAATAAAGTACCTGGAGAGTGTGGTGGTACAGTAAGAGTGGTAGTGTAATAAAGTACCTGGAGAGTGTGGTGGTACAGTAAGAGTGGTAGTGTAATAAAGTACCTGGAGAGTGTGGTGGTACAGTAAGAGTGGTAGTGTAATAAAGTACCTGGAGAGTGTGGTGGTACAGTAAGAGTGGTAGTGTAATAAAGTACCTGGAGAGTGTGGTGGTACAGTAAGAGTGGTAGTGTAATAAAGTACCTGGAGAGTGTGGTGGTACAGTAAGAGTGGTAGTGTAATAAAGTACCTGGAGAGTGTGGTGGTACAGTAAGAGTGGTAGTGTAATAAAGTACCTGGATAGTGTGGGCGTGGGTGGGTGGTGGTTGGTGCTGGAGAACGTGGAGATACAGTTGGCCATCTTGTAAAGTTATCCTGGAGTAGCGGAGGTCATCTTGGTCTTGCTGGACACCAAACACCAGGCCAGCCTCCACCAGCCTCTTGACGCTCTCACTCATCTCACGAAGATGATCAATCTGTGGACAGTTACCACCATTATCACCTCTTCAGAGTGTCACTACCATTATCACCTGTGTACAGTATCTCTACCATTATCACCCATGTGCAGTCTCAGCATCATTATTACAAGTGTATAGTGTCACTATCATGTAGAGTGTCAGCACCATTATGACAAGTGTCCAGTATCACTATCACCCATATACAGTGCCAGCACCATTATCACAGGTGTACAGTGTTATGATGTTTGCTTCAGCATGATAGTGTTTGAACAAAGGAGAATGACTAAAGCCACTATATATGCAGAACATTTTGGCCAAACTTAAGATTAATAAAGCAATAACAATACAGAGTAAATTTGTGTGTTTACAATGAATAAAATATAAGTGAATATTGTATTAGTTCAGACTACATGACTTTAACAAGTTTACTTGAGGGGAATTACAAGTTTCATTATAAACCTAAAGTGTACACAATTGTTTAATGATTGTGAGAGTTACAGATACGGTTGACCCTCGATTTTTGTGATTAATCTGTTCCAGAGAGTCTACCAAAAGTCGAAATTCATGAGAATCGAAACCATTTTTCTCATAAGAAATAATGTAAATCCTATTAATCTGCTCCAGACACCCAAAAATAATTTTTTATGGAATAATATAACTTACAAAATCGTAATGACACGATTGCAAACAAACCATACCCCGGCCGGGATTGAACCCGCGGTCAGAGAGTCTCAAAACTCCAGCCCGTCGCGTTAGCCACTAGACCAGCTAGCCACAATAAGAATCTTATTGTGGCTAGCTGGTCTAGTGGCTAACGCGACGGGCTGGAGTTTTGAGACTCTCTGACCATGGGTTCAATCCCGGCCGGGGTATGGCTTGGATTAATATAGATTTACATACATAAAGGAATGAGAAATCAATATAAAGCAATAATAAAATGTATAAAAGATCATTTAACATCACACTTACCTTTATTGAAGACTCTTTTTGGTGTATGGAAGACGGGAGGAGGGGAGAGGGATAGGGTGATGTTCCTCCACAAATGTTTGCACTTCGCCCCACTTTGCAAAATGTCTTTAATCTTTAACCCTTTGAGGGTTTCGGACGTACAGTGGTCCCCCGCTTTTCGTAGTTCCCGGCAATTGTAAAATTCGCCAATCATAGGGGGTATTTTCATATAAACATGGACTTGCTTTTCATAGGTGGACTTGCGAGTCATAGTTCGTCTGGGATGCGTACCCATGGCGTGAGCCGGGGCGGCAGCCAGTCTGGCATTGTTTACCAGTGAGCGAAGGTCCCCTCACGTGCTCCAGCGAAATATTTCATAATATTCCATTTATTTTAGTGCTTGCAAGTACTAAATAAGCTACCATGGCTCTAAAGAAAGCTCCTAGTGCCAAGCCTGTGGTAAAGAAGGTGAGAAATATGATTGAATTTAGGAAAACCATCATTGAACAATATGAAAGTGGTACAAGTGTGGTCAAACTGTCCAGGATGTATAAGAAACCATACACAACCTTATGTTCCATAGTGGCCAAGAAAAAGGAAATAAAGGATGCTGTTGTTGCAAAGGGAGTAACTACATGCTGACAAAAATGAGATCACCAGTACTGGAAGAGGTTGAGAAGTTATTATTGGTGTGGATAAATGAGAAACAATTAGCAGGAGATACTCTTATGACTTCGATTATTTGTGAAAAGGCTAGGCAGCTGCATGAAGATTTGGTAAAGAAATTGCCTGCAAATAGTGGTGAAGTGAGTGAATTTAAGGCCAGCAAAGGCTGGTTTGAGAGATTTAAGAACCGTACTGGCATACACAGTGTGGTAAGGCATGGTGAGGCTGCCAGTTCGGACCACAAGGCGGCTGAAAAATATGTGCATGAATTCCAGGAGTACATAGAGGCTGAAGGACTGAAACCTGAACAAGTGTTCAATTGTGACAAAACAGGCCTCTTTTGGAAGAAAATGCCAAAGAGGACCTTCATTACACAAGAGGAAAAGGCAATGCCAGGACACAAGCCTATGAAAGACAGGCTGACGCTAATGTTCTGTGCTAATGCTAGTGGGGATTTCAAAGTGAAGCCATTACTAGTGTACCATTCTGAAAATCCCAGAGTGTTCAGGAAAAACAATGTTATGAAGAGTAAATTGTGTGTGTTTTGGAAATCTAATAGTAAGGCATGGGTCACGAGGGAAATTTTCGTCGAGCGGTTCAATGAAGTGTTTGGCCCTAGTGTGAAGGAGTATCTCCTGGAAAAGAAATTGGATCTCAAGTGCCTGCTAGTAATGGACAATGCACCTGCTCATCCTCCAAACTTGGATGACCTAATTTTCGAGGAGTTTGGGTTCATCACAGTAAAGTTCTTGCCCCCGAATACCACTCCTCTCCTCCAACCCATGGACCAGCAGGTTATTGCAAACTTTAAAAAACTCTACACAAAAGCAATGTTTCACAGGTGCTTGACTGTGACCACAGACACTCACTTGACCCTAAGGGAATTTTGGAGAGAACACTTCAGCATCCTCCACTGCATAACCCTTATAGGTATGGCTTGGGAGGGAGTGACTACCAGGACTTTGAACTCTGCCTGGAGAAAATTGTGGCCAGATTGTGTCGACAAGAGGGATTTTGAAGGATTTGGGACTGACCCTAATGAGCCTATGTCTGTTGTAAAATCAATTGTGGCACTTGGGAGTTCCATTGGGTTGGATGTGAGTTTGGAGGATGTGGAAGAATTGGTGGAAGACCACAATGAAGAGCTCACCACTGAGGAGCTGCAAGAGCTTCAGCAGGAAGAGCAACACATCGCAGCTCAGAATCTTGCTGCAGAGGAGGAGGAAGAGAGATGGAAGAAGGTGCCTTCTTCAGAAATTAAAGAGATTTTTACTATGTGGGGTAAGATGGAAAGCTTTATGGAGAAACATCACCCTAACAAGGTTGTTGCAAGCCAGGTTGGCAACATGTACAGTGACAAAGTCTTGGGCCATTTTAGGGAAGTGTTAAAGAAGCGCCAGAAACAGAGCTCTCTCCACAGTTATTTTGTGAGACAGGACTCCAGTGACTCTCAAGGTGGTCCTAGTGGCATTAAGAAACAGAGAAGAGAAACAACCCCAGAAAAGCAAATGATACCTGAGGTGTTGATAGAAGGGGATTCCCCTTCCAAACTATAAACAATCCACTCTCTCTCCTCCTCCAGTCTCCCATACACTAAGAAGAATCTCCAATAAAGTAAGTGTTATGCTGTTAATGTTTCATTCATCATTTCCCATTGTATTGTTTATGTACTACATGTACATTTCATGTTAAAAAAATTTTTGTTTTAATACTTCTGTGTGTCAGGAACGGATTAATTGTATTTACATCATTTCTTATGGGGAAAATTGATTTGTAAATCGTAAATTTCATTTATAGTAATGGCTCCAGGAACGGATTAATTACGAAAAACGAGGGACCACTGTACTAGTATGGCTTACGTGCAGGGGTTTTTGACGTACTAGTACGCATAAATTCTAACCGTCAAATCTCATGGGAAAAGGCTGGTAGGCCTAGATGTGAGAGAATGGGTCTGTGTGGTCGGTGTACATGGCAGAAAAAAAAATCTGGGACCCAGTGGTGCATTGTGGGAATGCCATCTTAGTACACAATGTCCACCATGCCTCACGGTAAGAAGTTCCTCACTCCTCGGCGAATTGGGACACTTTTGTTCCCCAGTGACAGTTCTAATACAGATGGAAGTGCCAGTGAAGATGAGTTTCAAGGTTTTGGTGAGGTTTTGACCGAAACTAATGACCATAATATCAGTAATAGTGAGGAAAACCCAGACGACCCTCAGCCTTCCACCTCTGGTGCTGGGCCGTCTTGTTCACGTTCAGTTGTACCAGAATCAAAGAGGAAACTCCTATTTTCCCAAATCCCAGACTCAGATGTGAGCATTTGTGATGATAGTGATAGTAATTATGAACTACAAGCTCTTGAAAACAGCTCCAGTAGTGATAGTGAAGTGGAATATTCCCCAGTGAAGGGGTCCAGTCCCTGGACCCATTATGTACCTTTGTAATCTTTTGACTACCGCCCACAGGATGGGTATGGGGTGCATAATAAAGATATTAAACTAACTAACCCCAGTGAAGCATCAGTATATACAATGATATATGCGCTCTGGTAGTGTGCCATATGCTATTCCAAGGGGAAGGAGTACATCTCGGAGTGCATCCCATGGCTATACAACAGGAACAGACAGTGAAAATGACGATGATAGTGTTGCAATTGGGATGGAAAATGTGCATGGTGGTGGTGGTGATGGCCGTGAGACACCAGCAGTGGGCCATGATGCCACCCACGCCGCTGCCTCAGCTGATCTACAACAAAGGCCACCATCCCCCACCCACCCACCACACCAGCCTCCACAACCACAACCTCCACAACCACAACCACCTGTCATTGTCCAGTACCCACCAGCAGACCGCACCTGGGATTGGCAGGAAGCTGTCAATATTGTTCCAAATGCCCACCAGTTTGATGACAGCCAAAGTGGAATACGGCCATCTTGTACACTTGGGAACAATGCCAATGAACTGGAATGTTTCGAGTTATTCTTTGACGAACCCTTGATGGAAAGTATTGTCATGGAAAGCAACACATACTACGAGTACACCATGGCAAACACAATACTTTCACCAAAATCACATCTACACCAGTGGAAGGAGGCAACTGTGGCTGAGATGTATCATTTCTTTGCCACAATAATGCTTATGCCACATGTGCATAAGCACAAAGTGAAATCATACTGGTCAACAGACCGCCTGATTGCAACCCCAGGTTTCAGTGATATAATGCCAGTGAATCGATTTGTGCTAATGTTACGTATGCTTCACTTCTCAGACAAAACCAGGCCTGACAGAAACAACAGGTTATATAAGATTCGGCATGTGTTTGTATATCTGAAAGAGAAATTCAATATGTATTTTTATCCCATCAGGAAGCTTGTAATTGACGAGTCTTTGATTCTGTTCAAAGGAAGACTCTTTCAAGCAGTATATACCAAGTAAGAGGAAACGCTTTGGTATAAAGTTGTTTGTGCTTTGTGATTGTTACAGTGGTCTGGTATTGGATATTATTGTGTACACTGGAAGTTATACATTGCAAAATACCAGGAAGTTATTGGGCATCTCTGGTGATGTGGTTAGAACAATGATACAACCATACCTTGGTAAGGGGCATATATTATATACTGATAACTGGTACACAAGCCCCTCACTCAGTGATTTTTTGCAAGTAAACATGAGAGATGTGTGTGGAAACATATGCCCAGGTTTAACACTGGCACTCGTAGAGGTGAGGTGCAGGCGTTTGCTGCCAATGACATCATGGCATTTTGGTGGCATGGCAAACGAGATGTCACACTGTTGTCATCAGTTCACTCTAATGAAATGGTAGACTGGGAGTGATCATGTCGGAGGATCTCACCTTCAAGGACCATAACATTGTATCAATCGCATCTGCTAGAAAAATGACAGGATGGATAATGAGAACCTTCAAAACTAGGGAGGCCAAGCCCATGATGACACTCTTCAGGCCACTTGTCCTATCTAGGCTGGAATATTGCTGCACACTAACAGCACCTTTCAAGGCAGGTGAAATTGCTGACCTAGAAAATGTACAGAGAACCTTCACGGCGCGCATAACGGAGATAAAACACCTCAATTACTGGGAGCGCTTGAGGTTCCTAAACCTGTATTCCCTGGAACGCAGGCGGGAGAGATACATGATTATATACACCTGGAAAATCCTAGAGGGACTAGTACCGAACTTGCACACGAAAATCACTCACTACGAAAGCAAAAGACTTGGCAAACAATGCAACATCCCCCCAATGAAAAGCAGGGGTGTCACTAGCACATTAAGAGACCATACAATAAGTGTCAGGGGCCTGAGACTGTTCAACTGCCTCCCAGCATACATAAAGGGGATTACCAACAGACCCCTGGCAGTCTTCAAGCTGGCACTGGACAAGCACCTAAAATCGGTTCCTGACCAGCTGGGCTGTGGCGCGTATGTTGGTTTGCGTGCAGCCAGCAGCAACAGCCTGGTTGATCAGGCTCTGATCCACCAGGAGGCCTGGTCACAGACCGGGCCGCAGGGGCGTTGACCCCCGGAACTCTCTCCAGGTAAACTCCAGGTCTCCAGGTAAACAGCATAGAGAGAGCAATGAACCCATTCTAAAACCTGCAGCTGTGATTGATTACACCTCCAATATGCGTTCAGTGGACAAATGTGACATGCAGATTGGGTTTGCTGATTGCGTTCACAAGAGTTATAAGTGGTACATAAAACTCTTTTTTCATCTTCTGGACATTTCCATGCTCAATGCTTATAATATGTATAGATGAGGACCAGAAACAAACCACAATACAGCGAATTCTGTTTGTCTGTCATCAGACAAATAGTATTCAAATACCAAGGAACAACACCTGCAATAGACCGCCAACCAAATGATCAAAAACTACCTTCTCGTCTGAAGCATGGTGATCACTTGCTAGTAAAACTTCCTGCTACTGCTTTCAAGAAAAAGACTCAGAAGAGGTGTTATGTCTGTGCACATACAAGGAAACGCCCACAACAATGCAGAGACACTCATTTTATGTGTGAGGAGTGTAAAACACCACTGTGCATGACACAATGTTTCAAAGACTTCCACAGGCTGCAGAACTTCTAGAAACATTCCCTGTGACTGTAAATGTGTATATAAAATATAGAAAAATAGTAATAAACAACATTTCATAACGTTCGTTTGTGTAAATATTTTTTTATAAACAAAACAATGGCAACAGTGTTTGCGCACTTATTGTGTAGTATTGAAAAAAGAAAAAAAGCTTACAAAATACTGATCATATTGGTCTCACAGGCCATAAAAGTTACTTGGAAAAAGAAAAATTAAAAAATAATAGAAATTAGTACATAAGAAAGTAAATAAAAGAATACCGGGAGACGACAGTCGGCGATGTTGCCACATTGTCCCCCTTTTTCATCAACTTCATGCCTCCATATCTCGGTAAGTATTGATGGTAAATTTTTTTTTTTAAATTTGGCCGACCATGAGAACGAGTCTCTGAGAGGACCTGTGGACCCTCAAAGGGTTAACCATTTGACTGTCACAACCACAAATCCTCAGGTGTCTCCTGATGTCACAAAATATTTAAAAAAGAAAAAATTATTTTTTATAAAATTATAGAGAATGTTTTCCCAATGGTAATGACATCAAAATTTGATGGAAAACTTATGGAATTACTCTCGCAAAGTTAGTGACCTCGGCAATATTTATGAATCAGCAATTTTGTCCACTTTGAGCCCTGTTTTTGGCTAGTTCCATTGTACCAGTCGACCAAACTCATAACTATTTGTTTAGAACTCCATTTATTCTATCGATTTAGTACAAGAAACTGCCCATTTAATGATTCCAACTACCCAATAAAGAGGTCAGAAACTGGCAATTTGGCCAATTTCATGCAAATTAAAAAGTATGCCAGTTTCAAAATAGTGTCTAGAATGAACAATGTAGACATTCCTGGTTCTAAAAAAACATTTTCTTTGTTCATCAGTCATGTCTCCAGGCCCCTCTGATATTACTCTTGCTTTCTATTTTCAGTTTTTATTCAAACAAAAAAAAAATTTACTGTTATGCAGACTACTGCAATATTGTAATAATTGTGTAAATAACATCAACCCACTCATGACTGTATATTAGAATGGCTAGTTGGACATTTATTGGACAATGACATCATCTGTTTACACTTGAATATTGGCAAAAATCAAACATTTCTCCTAATTTGAGCTCCGTTTTAAAGTCCTTTTCACAGTAATATCCGGGTTTTCTGGTGTTTTCACGGTCGCTCTTACGTGTTAGAACTTTAATTTGTGTCATCAATCCTACACGATACATCCCTCTAGCGCCTGGAACCAATCTTGGGCGGAAAACATTATATACTGAGTCAAAAAAGGAGAATTAGTGTGCACTACCTAGCAGAGTTTACTGCCAGAGGGGAATCATAGGCCTGTGTCCCGTGTGAAAAAATAATAATAATTGAACTTTGTGTCAGAGGAAAGAAAGTCTCCCTGATAACATTGAGTATACATAGTGTATAGTGTATACTACAGTGGCTCCCTAGTATATTGATGATAAAGGCTAAAGTGTCATTTGAAAACAGGTGAATTTGTAAATGAAGTGATAAGCCTATAGAGGCAGGTGCCAGAAGTCGCCAAAAACTTACCACAGGTCAGCTGTTTTTAATAATCTTCCTGGCTTGCTAGTGTACTCGCATGTAATCTAGTGATACCAGTGAATAGCAGAATACAGTGTTGTAGTAGCAACTAACCAGTATTATAATGGTACTTAGTGGAGTGGAGTGACTTTCATTAGTTTCTTTTTTCTTGAAATACCAGACATATACTGTGAATTTCATATAACCTGTAGTTACCAGCGGTCGCAACATACACAACGAGAAGCAATTATTACTCCAGAAAAAGTGTCCTTCCTCCAAAATTTGCACCAGTCAACTATAGTGATAATATAGCATTTATTGTGGTGGAGACGGAAAAAAAAATAGAAAAGCTAGATACAGCGATTGATAAACAAGGGTTGAGGTCGACCATTCGTCACTGTAGGTGTTGCCAGCAGTCACCGGCTCTTCAACACGCAAGTTATACTTTTGTATCAATCAAATCACATATTACTCGGGTAGATAATTTCCAGTAGATCCTTCATGTGTTAGCTCAAATCACCGACCAGTATGGTTTAAATAAGTGACCCACTGATCAGCTCAGATCGACTGGTCCGAACCCTTGACTGGTCCGAACCCTTGACTGGTCCGAACCCTTGACTGGTTTCAAACGGTTTCGTTGGACAACAAAGCAGACTGTAAACGGATGGGGTTGTAGGCGCCCTTATAAATACAAACATTAAATATAAATCAGGAACATGCACGGTAAGCTGTCCAATATACAAAAACAGTTAGAAACAGAAATACAAATAGCTAGAGCTTCATTTAAGGAGGTTATTAATAGAATATTCAAGAGGTTGCTAGTAGAATTGCAGTAAATCAACCATTCAAATCATTATGAAGCTGTGTGTAGTCTGTGCTCAGTCAAACAAACAGGCTTCCACATGCATAAATTGTCATTTTTGGGGAAATTGGTGTCACGCCCCTTGTGCAGATATCCAAGAACTAGCTACAAGCTGTATTAAAACAGGGAAGTGTTTTTGGGTATGCCCAAATGAGATAAATCTGTGGACTAAAATCACAAGGGTATTAAAAGAGGTCAACATCAAAGCTGCTTTCATAGACATCCTGGAAGCTTTCTACAACAGATGGGAACATAAAAAGTCTGGGCTGAATGGTACTGCCCTTGATACTGGCCATGTAGTCAGAAACTGTAAGGCTGGAGATGATGTCCTGGTAGTCAGTAAATGTGGGGCTGATAGTGATGTCTTGGGAGACAGTAATGGTGAAGCTGGAGGTGCTGTCCTGGGAGACAGTAATGGTGAAGCTGGAGGTGCTGTCCTGGGAGACAGTAATGGTGAAGCTGGAGATGCTGTCCTGGAAGACAGTAATGGTGAAGCTGGAGATGCTGTCCTGGGAGACAGTAATGGTGAAGCTGGAGATTTTGTTCGGGTAGTCGGGAATTATATGCAGGAAGGAATACATATAAATGACCTCATAGGGGACAGGAGCCATAGTAGGGAAACAAGTGTAGTCAAAGATAAGATAAAACCAATATTGCAAACTAGAAATACCACAGGAAATAGCAAACAAGAGGACTCCACTAGCAATAGTGAGGAAATATTACCAAAAACAACTGGTGGGAGCTCCATTGTTGGTGCTAGGGAGGATAGAAGTAAGACAGGGAAACATGCACCAACAGGGAATACAGTCACAGAAACCCAAGGCAAACGGAAACCAAGCCTGTGCACATACTATGCACTCGGTATCTGCTGGCATGGGAAATCTGCAAAAACAGATGGGACGTGCAACTATGACCACCCAAGAAAATGCCATGCCCATATGACAACAGGAAAATGCAAACTCCCTTCCTGTAAGCTTTTTCACCCTGAACTGTGTACCTCTTCAGTACAGGAAAGACTGTGCTATAACTTAAATTGCCAGGCATACCATCTAAAGGGGACAAAAAGATACAAAACATCCAGGCCATGGGAAAACCTGGGTAGCCACAGCCACTCAAGAGGGAGAGGTTTTTTAGTGCCAGGAAGGAAAAAAAACTGGCAGGAAATGGCAGAAATCGTACACCAAATCCAGTCATTCCTGGAGTGGAACCACAGTCGATGGCCTCCACTCCAAACCAACAGATACAGATACTAATGCCGGAAAAAAATCCCCCCCCCCAGTACCAACAATACCACCAGTCCGATAACATTCTTCTTTGCAAATATACAGGGTCTAAAGCGAGCAACAAACAACAAAATACCTTTTATCCGTGGACTGCTTGCAGAGGCAAAGGCAATGTTCGCGGCTTTCACTGAGACCCACATAAAGGATCACTTGGACAACGAAATATGGATCCAAGGTTACAACCTATACAGATGTGACAGAGTGAACAGGCAAAAGGGGGGGGTTGGCCTGTACATTGCAGAGTCACTTGTTTGCACAGAACTGCTAAATGCCTCAAATGATGTAGTGAAAGCTTTAGCAGTAAAGGTCGAGAACCAAAACCTAGTCATTGTGGTAGTCTACAAGCCTCTGGATGCAACATCCCAGCAATTCCAGGAACAGCTGTTAAAAATTGACCACTGTCTGGAAAATCTTCCAGCTCCTGCACCCAACATCTTGCACCTAAAATGGAGGAATATAGCAAATAATATTGTTGCAGTAATAACACCAGGAGGCAGCTCTGATGAAAACTCACACTCACGCGAGCTTTTAAATCTCTGCACAAAATTCAATTTAAACCAGCAAATAATAGAGCCTACTAGACTGGAGAATACACTAGACCTCATCTTCACTAACAATGATGATCTGATAAGAAATGTCAACCTATCAAAAACAATATACTCAGATCACAACATAATTGAGGTTCAGTCATGTATGCGTGGAGCCCCAGACCGACATAATGAGATTAGTCACGAGGGAGCATTCACCAAATTCAACTTCAATAACAAAAACATAAAGTGGGACCAAGTAAACCAAGTCCTAACCGATATAAGCTGGGAAGATATACTAAGCAACACAGACCCCAACTTATGCCTAGAACAGATTAACTCGGTGGCACTCGATGTATGCACAAGTCTTATTCCTCTAAGAAAAAGGAGGAGTAGATGTAAAATAGAAAGAGACAGGCACTCCCTTTACAGGCGACGGAAAAGAATAACAGAGCGGCTAAAAGAGGTCAATATATCTGAAATGCGTAGGGAGACACTGGTCAGAGAAATAGCAAGCATCGAACTTAAGCTAAAAGAATCCTTTAGGAGTCAGGAATTGCGGGAAGAACTAAAAGCCATAAATGAAATCGAAAGAAACCCAAAGTATTTCTTCTCCTATGCCAAATCAAAATCGAGAACAACGTCCAGTATTGGGCCCCTACTTAAACAAGATGGGTCCTACACAGATGACAGCAAGGAAATGAGTGAGCTACTCAAGTCCCAATATGACTCAGTTTTTAGCAAGCCGCTAACCAGACTGAGAGTCGAAGATCAAAATTAATTTTTTATGAGAGAGCCACAAAATTTGATTAACACAAGCCTATCTGATGTTATCCTGATGCCAAATGACTTCGAACAGGCGATAAATGACATGCCCATGCACTCTGCCCCAGGGCCAGACTCATGGAACTCTGTGTTCATCAAGAACTGCAAGAAGCCCCTATCACGAGCCTTTTCCATCCTATGGAGAGGGAGCATGGACACGGGGGTCGTCCCACAGTTACTAAAAACAACAGACATAGCCCCACTCCACAAAGGGGGCAGTAAAGCAACAGCAAAGAACTACAGACCAATAGCACTAACATCCCATATCATAAAAATCTTTGAAAGGGTCCTAAGAAGCAAGATCACCACCCATCTAGAAACCCATCAGTTACACAACCCAGGGCAACATGGGTTTAGAACAGGTCGCTCCTGTCTGTCTCAACTATTGGATCACTACGACAAGGTCCTAAATGCATTAGAAGACAAAAAGAATGCAGATGTAATATATACAGACTTTGCAAAAGCCTTCGACAAGTGTGACCATGGCGTAATAGCGCACAAAATGCGTGCTAAAGGAATAACAGGAAAAGTCGGTCGATGGATCTATAATTTCCTCACTAACAGAACACAGAGTAGTCGTCAACAGAGTAAAGTCCGAGGCAGCTACGGTGAAAAGCTCTGTTCCACAAGGCACAGTACTCACTCCCATCTTGTTCCTCATCCTCATATCCGACATAGACAAGGATGTCAGCCACAGCACCGTGTCTTCCTTTGCAGATGACACCCGAATCTGCATGACAGTGTCTTCCATTGCAGACACTGCAAAGCTCCAGGCAGACATCAACCAAATCTTTCAGTGGGCTGCAGAAAACAATATGAAGTTCAACGATGAGAAATTTCAATTACTCAGACATGGTAAACATGAGGAAATTAAATCTTCATCAGAGTACAAAACAAATTCTGGCCACAAAATAGAGCGAAACACCAACGTCAAAGACCTGGGAGTGATGATGTCGGAGGATCTCACCTTCAAGGACCATAACATTGTATCAATCGCATCTGCTAGAAAAATGACAGGATGGATAATGAGAACCTTCAAAACTAGGGAGGCCAAGCCCATGATGACACTCTTCAGGTCACTTGTCCTATCTAGGCTGGAATATTGCTGCACACTAACAGCACCTTTCAAGGCAGGTGAAATTGCCGACCTAGAAAATGTACAGAGAATTTTCACGGCGCGCATAATGGAGATAAAACACCTCAATTATTGGGAGCGCTTGAGGTTCCTAAACCTGTATTCCCTGGAATGCAGGCGGGAGAGATACATGATTATATACACCTGGAAAATCCTAGAGGGACTAGTACCGAACTTGCACACGAAAATCACTCACTACGAAAGCAAAAGACTTGGCAGACGATGCACCATCCCCCCAATGAAAAGCAGGGGTGTCACTAGCACGTTAAGAGACCATACAATAAGTGTCAGGGGCCCGAGACTGTTCAACTGCCTCCCAGCACACATAAGGGGGATTGCCAACAGACCCCTGGCAGTCTTCAAGCTGGCACTGGACAAGCACCTAAAGTCAGTTCCTGATCAGCCGGGCTGTGGCTCGTACGTTGGTTTGCGTGTAGCCAGCAGCAACAGCCTGGTTGATCAGGCTCTGATCCAGCAGGAGGCCTGGTCACAGACCGGGCCGCGGGGGCGTTGACCCCCGGAACTCTCTCCAGGTAACTCCAGGTAATCAAAATCACCTCTATTTCTATAACATGTTTTCCATTCTATCAAATGTGACTACGAATATGAGAATATAACCATATAAACTATTCAATAATCCACCTCAAAGTCGGCATTTTAATCCAAAAACATGATCGTAGTTTTTTTTTTTTCATTATGCACTGCGTGCTGCAGTATTTCTTTATATGATGCACATTGACCACACAGATCCATTCTCTCACATGTGGGCATACCAGCTTTCTCCTTCTTGATTTGAAGCTGCTAGAATTTATGAGTATATATACGTCAAACATATTGGCTCGTAAGATGTATATATACAGTGGACCCTCAACCAGCGATATTAATCCATTCCTGAGAGCTCTTAGTTAATCGAAATAATCGTTAGTCAAGTTAATTTTCCCCATAAGAAATAATGGAAATCAAATTAATCCGAGCAAAGTATTGAAAAAAAAAAATTTACCACACGAAATATTAATTTTAATACACATAAACTGAAGAAGACATGCACAGTTACATGACACTTACCTTTATTGAAGATCTGGTGATGATTGATGGGATGGGAGGAGGGGAGAGTGTTGATCTTCTTAGTGTTTAGAAGGGGAATCCCCTTCCATTAGCACTTGAGGTAGCAAGTCTTTTTCTGGGGTTACTTCCCTTGTTCTTTTAATGCCACTAGGACCAGCTTCAGAGTCACTGGACTTCTGTCGCACAACATATCTGTCCATAGATATCTGTACCTCTCGTTCCTTTATGACTTTCCTAAAGTGGTTCACAACATTGTCAGTGTACAGGTTGCCAACACGGCTTGCAGTAGCTGTGTCAGGGTGATTTTCATCAAAAAAGGTTTGCACTTCAAGCCACTTTGCACACATTTCCTTGTTCAGGTTTCAGTCCTTCAATGTCTATGTACTCTTTGAATTCCTGCACATATTTTTCAGCCGCTTTGTGGTCCAAACTTGCAGCCTCTCCATGCCTTATCACACTATGAATGCCACTACGCTTCTTAAATCTCTCAAACCAACCTTTGCTGGCCTTAAATTCACTCACATCACTAGTTGCTGGCATTTTTTTAATTAAATCGTCATGCAACTTCCTAGCCTTTTCACATATGATCGCTTGAGAGATGCTATCTCCTGCTATCTGTTTCTCATTTATCCACACCAATAAGAGTCTCTCAACATCTTCTATCACTTGCGATCTCAGTTTTGAAAACATAGTTGCACCTTTGGCAAAAACAGCTTCCTTGATTGCCATTTTCTTGCCCACAATAGTAGCGATGGTTGATTGAGGTTTACTATACAACCTGACCAGCTCAGAGACACGCACTCCACTTTCATACTTAGCAATGATCTCTTTCTTCATCTCCACAGTAATTCTCACCCTTTTTGCTGTAGGGTTGGCACTAGAAGCTTTCTTGGGGCCCATGGTGACTTATTTTGCAGGTGCAATCACTACAAAGGCTGTGATAATATGAAATGTTCCAGTTGTATGTTTGGAAGCAACCGCGGTGGCTGGCTGGCTTGTAAACACTGGCACCCATGGGACAAGTGAGGCGTGCTCAGGCCAAAGTGGACGCGCCTCGAACGGAACGAATAGTGTTGGTCGGGTTTTTAAGCACTAGTCAAGGCAAAATTTTTGCATTAAAATGTATCGCTAGTCAGATTTATCGTTAATCGATGCCATCACTGGTTGAGGGTCCACTGTATATACGACCGAAACAGTCAAAGGGTTAAAGAAGGCACCTTCTTCCCTCTCTCTTCCACCTCCTCTGAAGCAATTTCCTCAGATGGTGTACGTAAGAACATACAAAAGCAGGAACACTGCAGCAGGCCTGTTGGCCCATACTAGGCAGGTTCTTCACAAACCATCCCACTAACAATATTTGCCTAACCCAATTTTCAATGCTCCCCAAGCAATAAGAGAGTTCCACTCAAATCAAATCGAGTGTGTGGGGAATTGCCATGGCTGGTTTGTATGGTGAAGTACCCTGGCTAGTGTATGTGGGGAAGTACCCTGGCTGGTTTGTGTGGGGAAGTACCCTGGTTGGTTTGTGTGGGGAAGTACCCTGGCTGGTGTGTGTGTGGGGAAGTGCCCTGGCTGGTTTGTGTGGGGAAGTACCTTGGCTGGTGTATGTGAGAAAGTACCCTGGTTGGTGTGGGGAAGTACCCTGGCTGGTGCATGGGGAAGTACTCTTGCTGGTTTGTGTGGAAAAAGTAACCTGGCTGGTTTGTGTGGGGAAGTACCCTGTCTGGTGTGAGGGGAAGTACCCTGGCTGTTGTGGGGAAGTACCCTGGCTGGTTTGTGTGGGGAAGTACCCTGGCTGGTGTGTGTGGGAAAGTACCCTGGCTAGTGTGTGGTGAAGTACCCTGGCTGATTTGTGTGGGGAAGTACCCTGGATGGTTTGTGTTGGGAAGTACCCTGGCTGGTGTGAGGGGAAGTGCCCTGGCTGTTGTGGGAAAGTACCCTGGGTGGTTCGTGTGGGGAAGTACCCTGGCTGGTGTGTGTGGGGAAGTACTCTGGCTGGTTTGTGTGGGGAAGTACTCTGGCTGGTTTGTGTGGGGAAGTACTGTGGCTGGTGTGTGGTGAGTACCCTGGCTGGTGTGTGGGGGAAGTACACTGGCTGATTTGTGTGGGAAAGTACTCTGGTTGGTTTGTGTGGGGAAGTACCCTGGCTGGTGTGAGTGGAAGTACCCTGGCTGGTGTGAGGGGAAGTACCCTGGCTGGAGTGTGGGGAAGTACCCTGGCTGGTTTGTGTGGGGAAGTACCCTGGCTGGAGTGTGTAAGTACCCTGGCTAGCGTGTGGGGAAGTACCCTGGCTGATTTGTGTGGGGAAGTACCCTGGTTGGTTTGTGTGGGGAAATACCCTGGCTGGTGCAAGGGCAAGTTTGTGTGGGGAGGGCTGGTGTGAGGGGGGAAGTACCCTGGCTGGTTTGTGAGTACCCTGGCTGTTGTGGGGAAGTACCCTGGCTGGTGTGTTCTTGAATTCCATGAGTCTGGCCCTGGGGCAAGTACCATTTATCGCCTGGAAGTCTGGCGTGTGTAGGCTTGTGTTAATCTTTTGATCTATCATGTTTCTCACCTTTACCAAAGGGCTGGCACTAAGAGCTTTCTTTTGGCCCATGGTGGCTTATTTAGTAGTTGCAAGCACAAAAACAATGATTATGAAATTTATCTTATGAACACGTGGGGTGATGGTCACACACCGAGAAGCAATGCCACACTGACTCTGAATGGTGTGCGTGGGAGGTTTGTTTGCATGTGGCTGCTATGATACTCTCCATACGGCCGCTGAATTCAGAGGCAAATCATGAAAATTGAGGCTATATTTTGATGAAGAAAAGTTGCAAATAATAGAAATTCACGAAAATTGATACTCACAAAATTCTAGGGCCCACTGCATTGAGAGAAAGTATATATTGTTTAAACTGTTTTACATATGTTCATGATACAGAGAATATGCATGAATAGTTTCTACATACAGTGGTGCCTTGGTTTACGAGTGCCTCAACTTATGAGTTTTCTGAATTATGAGCCATTGCTCGGCTGATTTTTTGCTTTGAGTTGCGAGCCAAAATCTGAGTTATAAGTGAGCTTCAGATATACCAACACTCGCAGGAGATACCGAGGAAATATAAAAAACCTCGATAACAACCAATGTATAACATCCTTTCAATTTTGATACCACTGGTAGTGCCATCCTGCCAGAATGTTCTATAACATATGCCCTAAATAAAGAAAAACAATTCTGGAACATGTGTAATACATGTTTGACAGGCAGGCAGGCAGGCTGGCTGGCTGGCTGGCTGGCTGGCTCACCACACAGTGGCTTCATCAATCCATACAGAGGAGAATAGTGAAGAACAGAAGGAGAATGAGGTAATCATTCCCTCAACCATGAGTCGATGTGGTCAGTCCATCAATCTTGCATAGAATACAGCATATATGCACAGAAGCAGCTTATATACTGTAGGCAGGAGAGGTGCAGCAGACGTAGGTGGTGCCACATTTGTTCAATGTGGAAGCAGGTTGTGCCCAAGGGTTAGGCAAGTGAAGAATTCCCAAGTATTAAGATCCCAAGAAGTTGCAGTGTCTGACAGGATTGTAGATGAATGGTTATTACAACCCAGGAGACCAAATGGCCTGTTATCCTGGGTGTAAATGGAGCAAAATAAACAGAGCAGAAAAACTTTTGACTTATATTATCCTTCACCAATTTAGAACAGAAGTATGTACACTATGTACAGCAATAGGTATTAATGCACTCCACGGTAAGCAAGGCAGAATAGAAGCCACTAGAGAGCAGACCGTGCTTCAACCAGCTCTAGAATGGGAATGACAAGGGCAGACAGGAGAGTGGTACCCACATAACCTCTGCAATTGCCAAAACCATCTTCTCATTGGCTAGAACCTGGGTACTGGTTGAACGACGGGGCCCCATCGTCAACCCTCAGTCCCCTGGTTCGCTGGTTGTGGGAGACAGCCTGTAAATGAGGGTGTGTACATGCGCCGAATAAAGGTTATGTACTCTTTGCATGCCACAATGGTTCAGAGAACCGACCCTTGGGCACGACCTAACCCTTGGGCACGACCTACTTCCACATTGAATAAATGTGACACCACCTATGTCTGCTGCACCTCTCTTGCCTACAGTATATAAGCTACTTCTCCACACATATGCTGTATTCTATTCAAGATTGATGGACTGACCACACCGACTCAAGGGTGAGGGACTGATTACCTCATTCTCCTCCTGTTCTTCACGATTCTCCTTTGTATAAACTGATGAAGCCACTGTGTGGTGAAACGTTTCCTCAATAAAGATACCCAAGAGTTGCACATGTGTCTAATTTATCAACGTGTCGGTTCTCTGAACCCTTCATCTACAATCCTGTCAGACACTGCAACTTCTTGGGATCTTAATACTTGGGAATTCTTCGCTTGCCTAACCCTTGGGCACGACCTACTTCCACATTGAACAAATGTGACACCACCTACGTCTGCTGCACCTCTCCTGCCTAAAGTATATAAGCTACTTCTCCACACATATGCTGTATTCTATTCAAGATTGATGGACTGACCACATCAACTCAAGGTTGAGGGACTGATTACCTCATTCTCCTCCTGTTCTTCACGATTCTCCTTTGTATGGACTGATTTAGCCACTGTGTGGTGAAATGTTTCCTCAATAAAGATACCCAAGAGTTGCACATGTGTCTAATTTATCATGAGTGAGAGGGGTTGGATTTAAGTGGGACTTGCACATGAGTAAATAGAATTATCAAAGCTTATTGCTTGGGTAGCATTTATTCTGTTAGTGTGTTGGATTTGTGAAGGACCTGCCAAGTATAGGCCAACAGGTCTACTGCAGTGTTCCTCCTTTCTTATGTTCATATGTTCTTATAACCATACTAAACAGACTGTTCCACTCATCAGTCTAAGAACATAAGAAAGGAGGAACACTGCAGCAGGCCTGTTGGCCTATACTAGACAGGTCCTTCAAAAATCCAACCAACTAACAGAATAAACGCCACCCAAGAAATAAGCTTTGAAAATTCTATTTACTCATGTGCAAGTCCCACTAAAATCCTACCCCTCTCACTCATGTATTTATCCAACCTAAATTTAAAACTAACCAAGATTTTAGCATCAATAGGACCTTGGGTAAAGGGATGGGGACTGTTGCAGCAGGCTTCTTTGTGAAGAACATTGTGATTGGTAACTGAGTCCGTTTCTTAATATCTACAGAGTTTTGTAGGGAATTATGCCTCTAGCAATGCCGTTCATCAACTTCAAAGTCCTCTACATAAATATAATTTTGCGGCTGGGAATTCATGAATGTTTGAAGACCGTGAAAGTGGAAAATGCATATGTTGAGGGAGACCTGAATTTGGAAAAAAAATTAAATGGAGGGCAATTTCCTGTGTGTAACAAGACCAAAAAAATTTGTTCGGGTCAGTACTTACTGAGATATAAAGCAATGACGTTGGCACTGGATGCTCACCTAACAGCAACATGGAGTCTTGCCACTTGCAGAAATGTTGCCGATATACCTTTTTTCCCCATTCTTTTTTTTTATTAATGTAATTTTTATGTTCTCATCATTACAATTTGTAGCAGTTGTTGTGACTTTTTAGCCACTGTTTGTTCTGACACTTATATTACGTACTGAAATAGTACTCAAATAGCCAAAAACACATTGACATGTGAACATTTTCACCCTCCATGGTTACATACTCTTGTCTAGAAATACAGCATCTCCTCACTTAACGACGGAATTACAGTGGACCTCCGGTTTACGATCAGCTCCCAATGCGACCCATTATGTAAGTGTATTTATGTAAGTGCGTTTGTATGTGTATGTTTGGGGGTCTGAAATGGACTAATCTAATTCACAATATTCCTTATGGGAACAAATTCGGTCAGTACTGGCACCTGAACATACTTCTGGAATGAAATAATATTGTAAACCGGGGATCCACTGTACATTCCTAAGACCACATCATTAAACGAATTTGTTGCTAAGTGAGAGGCATACTATAATGGTAGTGAGTTTGTGTCAACCATATTTGATATTGTTTTAATGTCATCCTTGCACCATGTATAATATTTCTAGTATATTTTTAAATGTTTATACAGTAGTGTACTGTATATTGGAATAAGCAGAATAGAGGAAAT